>NC_087166.1:15270000-15337500 GCF_035594125.1 Scylla paramamosain
GACAGCTACACGCGCATCTCATCTGTGTTGTTACGTGTTAAAGGCCGCACTGGTGAGTCAGCGATGAGGTGAACAGGTGGGGGAGTAAGGAAACATGACACCGGTGTATGCAGCGAGGCCACCTCCCAGCCTGGAGCTTGAGGACTCGTCCATACAGGGGCGCTTGGATTTCTCTCTCTCCCTCCCTCTCTCTCTCTCTCTCTCTCTCTCTCTCTCTCTCTCTCTCTCTCTCTCTCTCTAGAATCAGAAATTCCTTTTTACCAATAAAATCTTGAAACAGCCTCACCTAAATGTAACGATAATATCAGTTATATTAAAGCAGTGCAATGGTTAGCGTGCTTGGTTACGGATCTGCGGGCCGCGGTTAGAATCTCGGCTAGGACAATAGGCCCACAGTCTTACTCAACTGTTCATTCTTCTTTCGGATTGATCACTGAACGGGTACCTGGGAAAACCTGGAGAATGTCAACTGCGGAAATCCGGATGTCACAGCGGTCCTGAGTCCCGAGGTGAGGAATGCCACCCACCACAGACTCAAAGGCCAATGAGACGGAGATGAGCGCCGAGGCCACGCGCAGGCGTGCCGTATGTCCCTAACTTTACCTACATTCAACAGATAATTCAGAGAAAGATGTTTTCCCAAGTATTCGGCAATAGCTGAAGTGTTTCCAACATCCAGTAATGTATGAAATCATTGCATACTAATTCCTGATCCATTTCTATTTTACTGTCATCCAGTAAAAAATATTGTATAAAGACCAATGAAATACTTAACTAGATCTTTACTATTTACCGAATGTCAGTAAAATTTTCTACGTAATATTGTATCGAATTATATCCGTCAACTATGCAATACTTAAATACTTAACTATAATTCAACAAACAGCAAAGTATACAAGGTATCAGTATTTTGAGATTTATACAAACCTTTCGACACAATGCATCACTGTATTTTACAGCGTACTTATAGTATTCTGGATGTGACCCCGCACTTGAGCTGTTCACGAGCTACTTGAATTACCAGAAACAATTCATAGTGTAAAATGTTTTATACACTTATTTATTTATTTATTTATCTACTTATTTGTCTGTCTATTTATTTAAGTATCTGTCTGTCTATCTATCTATCTATCTATCTATTAATTTGTTTTATTGTTATTTCTTTAACTTTCACGCAAATCTGTTTGTTAGGGAGTACCACAATAATCCATGTTAGATCCACTATTATTCCTAATATACATCAATGACATAGTTCACTGCAGTAACACACTAAATTTCCTACTTTATACTGAAGACACCATCATCTACAGTACATTCGTAGCGAAAACTTGCACCTTATGCAGAACATACGGGACAAAGAATGAACACATGCATGTAATTAACTGGCTAAGTATTAATATATACGTCAAAACTTATTAAGAAGAGCGTTTCTTGGTCTCCCACCTCTAATTACTCATGTGTCGCATAACATAAACAATAAAACATAAGACATCTCCATAAATCAAGTTTAGGAATTAGAATTCTTAGGCATAACTTGTATTAATAATTATTTACTTAGGAAATTTCATCTTTATGATTTGTATAACAAAATACGCAAAACTACATATTATGTTGATATATTTTCCATTAAACTTATAAATATATCATTAGCACAACAATAATTATTGTAGTGCTCAGTACTTTGTGTGGGAAGCAATACAAACCTATACAGACAAATTCTTAAAACTCAGAAAGAAAAAAAGTATTGAACATAATTTTCTATAAGTCCTCTATTACCTAACGTTTTTTTTTTTTTTGTGCACTCGTTTATAAATCGCTTCATGTGTGTATATTCTGTAGAGTCAATGGTTTTCGATATACACTCAAGACTTCTTACTTTAGGAACACCACGCTGAAGAACATCTCAAGACTAACAGAACATTTCCGCAAGAAGGATCAGATGTGGGAACAGTTTGCCACAAAAATTATCCTAGGAAATGTTATGCCTTTAAATTATTTAAAACATTTCGTTAAAAACTTTTAATCTAATAAACATTTCTCCTGAGTAACCATGTAAATCAAGGTTTACGCGTGTATTTGTGACTGCCGTGTGAATGCGTGTGTCTATCTATATATGTTGTGTATATAATGCGCATATGTATTTTATATGCAAGTTTATGTATGTGCACTGAAACCTGCAGACAAATATGCATTTTGCATATGCGTATAAGTATATATTTTTTTCAATGTGTGTGCAGTTTGCATATATTGTATGTTACAGTATGTTACAGTAGATTAATTAACTCATGGTTGTGAACAGCCTCAGCTCATCGTCTATCTGTCACAAAGATCCATCACAGTGGGTCTGTAAAAGAAACAGCGACTCAACCTTGATTCAATATACGCATGTATTTGCTACTTTTTGTACTACTAAAGGCAATAAAGAAGTCAAATAAGTCTCTCTCTCTCTCTCTCTCTCTCTCTCTCTCTCTCTCTCTCTCTCTCTCTCTCTCTCTCTCTCTCTCTCTCTCTCTCTCTCTCTCTCTCTCTCTCTCTCTCTCTCTCTCTCTCTCTCTCTCTCTCGGTTAGGTATACTACATATATAAAACAAATGTACGTTAGTCACTTCAGTATACAGTATATTATGTCACCTGTAACCACATTACGCTCCTCTCTAACCCAATAACGCATCCTCCATCTACATGCGTCACCTCAATGCATAACGCTGACTCCCTTCATATTCACGTAATAGGTTTAAAAAGAGGCAGAAACAAGTAGGTCATCGGTAAAGTACCATAGGACCGGAAGAATCAGTTGATGCAGTCAATAGGGAACTTCAGATTGTACAAATTTACAGGTAGAAATAATAGATGGATATAATAGACTTCGATGTACAGTACATTATTTTACCCTCAAGAGCGGCCAAACACTGTCTTCTTGTGCTACCTCCGCCCCTCGCCGCTCTCATGACCACGTCACCACCACAGGGGCAAAAAAAAAAAAAAAAGTAAGAAAACATTATTTTTACACCCTTTTTTTTATTTTATATATTTATTTACTTATTATTATTATTTTTTTCACAGCACACACTATTTTTCTTTGTATTATTTGTTTACCCGTAAAGGAAGGACAAGTACCACGGAGCATCTGCCGCCGGTGCCTGTGAGGTAATGGCGGATAATGAACGCTTTTCCTTCCGGCTAAGCGATTATTCCGCCGTGTTAGCTTAGGTTTTATTAATGTCATTACTGCCACCTCGGCTTCATTTTGTCTCATTACCGCCGCTGAGGTGTGCGCGCTGCACGAGGAAGGCACCGCAGCGCTGCAGGAATAGACAGGTCCCTCTCCCCGCTCCCTACAGGAGTTTCCCTTCTGCACCTTTTTCCCTCAAGACATTCTCTTTCTGACTTATTTTCTCTGAATCTGTTTCTCTCTACATATTTCTGCCTCCTTCCCCTTAACTTATTTTCCATGGATCTTTTCTTTTCCCTACACATTTTCCGTTTCCTCCCGTTTAACTTATTTCTCCAGGATTTTATTCCTCTTTACATTTCCGCCCTCCCCTTTGATCCATTTTCCTGCACACTTTTCCTCCCCTGACTTATTCCGCCTTATTTTTCCCCATCCAGACCTTTTTCCTTTCGACATTTACTCCTTGGCATTACCTTCTTCTAGACATTTCCCCCCAGACCTTTTCTACAGTAACTTATTTTCCCCTGAGCATTATAACTTCTAGTCCTTTCCTCCAGTAGATATTTTCCTCCGATCCTAATTCACTCAACTATTAATCTAACAACCTAGCGTGTGTGAGGAAGAGAATCTGTCAGGAAGGGAAACATCAGGGGATAGGATATGTTCATGGGGGAAAATGATCGTGTTCCGTCGCACCATTTCCACCAACGCAGCTACCCCCATCTTCCTCCACCACAACCACCGCCATCTACTTCCACCATAACCACCGCTACTGCCACCACCGCCATCCACTTCCACCATAACCACCGCTACTACCACCACCGCCATCCACTTCCACCACTACCACTCCCACCGCCATCTGTTTCTACCACAACCACCGTTACTACCACCACAGCCATTTACTTCCACCACAACCACCGCCATCTACTTCCACCACAACCACAGCCATCTACTTCCACCACAATCACCGCCATCTACTTCCACCACAACCATCACCATCTTCTACCACAACCACCGCCAACAGTAACATCGTCACTACCACTGCCACCGCCACCACCACCACCACCACCACCACTTCTGCCACCGCAGGGACCCAGGGCAGCCCCAGACAATCAACAAATAGCCTCAGGTCACCCTGGGGGAAGTCGTCAACTGTGTACAACTCATATTTTGTTCCATTAACACGTTCCTTCTCGCCTTTGTCTCCCCGCCAGCACACACCCGACCCTTGGGAACACCACCATCCCGCAGCGAGCTCCCACACCGCCGCCCCTCCCCTCCCTTCTCATCAACACTCCCATTACACTTGTCTCCCATTACTAAATTTTCCTCCATTAACGCTTACTTAAAGAGGTTTAATTCTACTTTTTTTTTTTTCCACGCTCTTCAGTCTTCATAATTTCCTACAACCTGACCAAGATTTTATTGTCGCTCTCTCACTAAATTAAGCTGCGCTGTGTATCTCGCTTGTCTTCGAATACGTAACTTTTTTTTTCTTTTTGACTATAATTTTATGACTTCTAAAATGAAGCACATTCTCATCCATTCCTCCCTTGATAGAATCCCCAGTTTCACTACCAGACTTGATCATTATCTTCTTCCATTGAACAAGCTGATAAACAGGCCTTCATATTTGCTATTTTACATGACTTAACCTTACTCTTGACCGTCTTGAAGATGTACCCAACATTCAAAACCTTGTTTTAGCTTCTAACCCTTCAGCTTATTATCTTAAAGTTTTTTCTTCATTCGGTTTCCTCCGATCACAATTCTGTTTCCGTATACTGTCCTATCTCGTAAGTACCGCTATGGATCCACCAAAGCCGATGTGCACTACGAGTCTGATAAGTGGGAGAACCTGAGGTGGTACTATTTTGACTTTCCTTGGAATGACCATTGCTTCTGTATCAGATATCCTTCTCTCAGTGCAGAGTGTATAACAAAGGTGACCGTCTTTGGCATTAAAGCACATATTTCACACACTCGAATTCTAGAGTTTGCAAGCAAGCAAACAAGTTGATTCAACTCAACCTGCTCTAGTGTTGTCCATGATAGAGACAGGTCACAGATAGAACATTAGCCTTCCATCTGAAACTCATGATCTTTATATTTCTGCCTGAAATCATACCAAATATATTATCCAGCTCGGCAAAATCTTGTTCATCAGTAAGAAATGTAATAATCTTTTTAGCTTATCTTTCCGTCACTTCTGACGTCTAGCTTAAAATATCACCAACATTTTTGTTTCAGTCATCTTCTCCCCAACCTCTATTTCATCCAGATGGCTCAACTGGTGACTTCTCTATCTCTAAAACTGAACCCTTGCACATTTGCCATCAACTCTACAATGGGTGATTCTGGACCTGTGCTTTCTTCACCGCCAATCAGCAGACTATGTCATGCTTGTCATAAAAATTCTTCGTAATAATGTTTTTTTCTATCCCCTCTGGCATTGATCTTCGGAAAGCTTACGGCCCTGATTGTGTCCTTCGTATCGTTTTCTGTAACTGTGCTTCTGTGCTCCTTATGTGATCAAGCTTTTCCGTCTCTGTCTATTAACTGCCATCTTTCCCCTTTGCTGAAAGCTTGCCTGCATTCAACCTGTTGCTTAGAAGGATCGCCGCTCCAATCCTTCAGGCTACCGATCTATAGTTTTGATTTCCTGTCTTTTAAGTTTTCTAAGTCTTTCCTGAACTCGAAGATTCTGAAGGACTATCCTGCCCACAATCTTCTTCCTGATCGTCAGTATGGATTCCGTAAAGAACGATGTATTCGCAATCTTCTAGTTTTCTTCAGTGAATCTTGGTCATCCTCTCTTAGGTGAAATCTATACCATCGCCTTAGACATATCAACAGCTTTAGATAGAGTCTTTAGTGGAGTCATTAATATATAAAGTTTCCTTATACAGTTTCAATCCATCTCTCTGCACCTTTATCTCAAGATTTCTTTCTGGCAATTCGATCACCACTGTAGTAGACGCCCATTATTCTCCTTCTAAACCTATTGACAGTGGTGTTCCTCATAATTCTGTCCTATCACGCATCCTATTGCTATTATTCATACATGATCTAATTCAGACTTCTTATCCTATCTATTCTGATAGCCAGTTCAGCAGGTACGCACAGAAGCCACAGCGCCTAACTTTTGATCTTTCTATGATTTCTGAACAGTGAGGAGCAAAACTTGTGTTGTTCAATGCCTCAAAATCTCATTTCGTTCATCTGTTCACTCGACAACCTTCCAGACAAGTATTACCTCGTCTTCACTGACACAGAGCTATCCCCCTTCCTCTGCAATGGACATACTTACACTGGAAATTTCATATCTCTTCTCTTTCTAAAACAAATACGAAGTTGGGTGTTCTATGTCGCCTCTGCCAATACTTTTCGTATAGATGTAAACTCTATTCATTCAAAATGGAGTCAAAAAGCTTTTTTGTCTCATCACGTTCTCTCTTTTAGCAGACATCGTTGAATCTCTCACTCATTGATGGAGTGTTGCATCTCTTGATATCCTGTACCCTGATTTCTGTGGTTACAGCCTCCATAAACTTGGTAATGCATGCCTCTTCTTTCACTCGCGCTGCGCAAGACTTTTCATTTACTCTCACCCTGTTCTGTCCTTACTAATACAAGGACCAGTATCTTACTCTTTCTACCCTTCACTGATAAACTCTGATGATTTCTTTCCTTGTTTCAGTTTTCCCTTTTCTACGATCTGAACTGTTTCAAAACAGGAGTGTCAAGACATCTATCTCTTCTCCCCCTTCCCCGCTTCCACCCCCCCCTCTCTCTCTCTCTCTCTCTCTCTCTCTCTCTCTCTCTCTCTCTCTCTCTCTCTCTCTCTCTCTCTCTCTTTTATAAACGGAATTGTGAGGGTTGTTTCTTTTTAACTGCATTCAGCCCTTGACCATTTTCTCTTAAAAGAAAAAAAGTTACGTAAAGAAAAGAAAAAAAACACTATCACCTTACTTAATTTCCTCCTTCTTTAATTCACTCTTTGCTCAACTTCCCATTAATGCACAACTCGGAGATCCACTGAATGTACTTCCAGCTACCACGTCCAACTATCATCTCCATTAACTGTCTTTACACAAAGGCCATTAACCTTGCCACCTTCCGATTAATATCTCAATACCATCACGGCTTAATTGGAGCATTCACATTTGTCTACCTGAACATAATAATCATGAACGCTCAGATAATACCAAGGCCTTCTGGAAACTCATTATCATCCTACACTGTCTTCTATTGTTAATTGATACGAACTCAAACATGCTTCTTTCCACTGAAAATTTTTTGTAGTTTCATGAACAGTGTGTGTGTGTGTGTGTGTGTGTGTGTGTCTGTGTGTTTAGAGAGAGAGAGAGAGAGAGAGAGAGAGAGAGAGAGAATATCAGATATATATATATATATATATATATATATATATATATATATATATATATATATATATATATATATATATATATATATATATATATATATATATATATATATATATATATATATATATATATATATATATATATATATATATATATATATATATACACACACCATCTGCCTACGACTACAGAGTCACTCTCATATTAAATTAAATTAAACTAGAACACCTAACTTCATAGAAGCTGTTTTAGCAAGAGATGAGATGTGAAGTTTCCAGTTCAGATTATAAGTAAAGGACAGACCGAGGATGTTCAGTGTAGAAGAGGGGGACAGTTGAGTGTCATTTGAAGAAGAGTGGATAGTTGTCTGGAAGGTTGTGTCGAGTTGATAGATGGAGGAATTGAGTTTTTGAGGCATTGAACAATACCAAGTTTGCTCTGCCCCAATCAGAAATTTTAGAAAGATCAGAAGTCAAGCGTTCTGTGGCTTCCCTGCGTGATATGTTTTCCTCCTGAAGGGTTGGACGTCTATGAAAAGACGTGGAAAAGTGCAGGGTGGTATCATCAGCGTAGGAGGGGATAGGACAAGAAGTTTGGTTTAGAAGATCATTAATGAATAATAAGAAGAGAGTGGGTGACAGGAAAGAACCCTGAGGAACACCACTGTTAACCTGCTCTCGTGCCCACGCTCTTGAATCTTACGAGTTTTCCACCATCTGACTACGACTACAGAGTCACTCTCATACTAAATTTATCTGTGCTGTATACCTCTCTCCTAACTCCTCTGACTATAAGAAATTCTTTGACTACTTAACTTCCAAAGTGGAGCACATTCTGACCCTCTTCCCTTTTGCAGAGATCTCCATTCTTGGAGACTTCAATGTTCACCACCAGCTTTGGCTTTCCTCTCCCTTCACTGACCATCCTGGGGAACTAGCCTACAACTTTGCTATCCTTCATGACCTAGAGCAATTGGTGCAACACCCTACTCGTATTCCTGACCGTCTTGGAGATACGCCCAACATTCTTGACCTTTTCCTGATCTCTAATCCTTCTGCTTATGCTGTCCCCTTCTTTTCTCCGTTGGGCTCCTCCGATCACAGTCTCATATCTGTATCTTGTCCTATCACTCCAATCCCTCCTCAGGATCCCCCTAAGCGAAGGTGCCTCTGGCGTTTTGCCTTTGCTAGTTGGGGGGACCTGAGGAGGTATTTTGCTGATTTTCCTTGGAATGACTACTGCTTCCGTGTCAGAGACCCGTCTTTGTGTGCTGAGCGCATAACAGAGGTGATAGTGTCTGGCATGGAGGCATACATTCCTCACTCTTTTTCTCGTCCTAAACCTTCTAAACCTTGGTTTAACAGAGCTTGTTCTCGTGCTATACATGATAGAGAGGTGGCCCACAAAAGGTACTTAAGCCTTCCATCACAAGAATCTCATGCACTATATATTTCTGCCCGGAACCATGCCAAGTCTGTTCTCCAACTAGCCAAAAACTCCTTCGTTAACAGAAAATGTCAAAACCTTTCAAGATCTAACTCCGCTCATGATTTCTGGCATCTAGCCAAAAATATCTTCAGTAACTTTGCTTCTTCTTCTTTCCCTCCTCTATTTCAACCAGATGGCACCACTGCTATCACATCTATTTCTAAAGCTGAACTCTTTGCTCAAACCTTTGCTAAAAACTCTACCTTGGACGATTCTGGGCCTGTTCCTCCCTCTCCTCCACCCTCTGACTACTTCATGCCACGTATTAAAATTCTTCGCATTGATGTCTTCCATGCCCTCGCTGGCCTAAACCCTCGGAAGGCTTATGGACCTGATGGGATCCCTCCTATTGTTCTCCGAAACTGTGCCTCCGTGCTTGCACCTTGCCTAGTCAAACTCTTTCAGCTCTGTCTGTCAACATCTACCTTTCCTTCTTGCTGGAAGTTTGCCTACATTCAACCTGTTCCTAAAAGGAGTGACCGTTCTAATCCCTCAAACTACCGTCCTATTGCTTTAATTTCCTGCCTATCTAAAGTTTTTTAATCTATCCTCAACAGGAAGATTCTAAAACATCTATCACTTCACAATCTTCTATCTGATCGCCAGTATGGGTTCTGTCAAGGCCGCTCTACTGGTGATCTTCTGGCTTTCCTTACTGAGTCTTGGTCATCCTCTTTTAGAGATTTTGATGAAACTTTTGCTGTTGCCTTGGACATATCAAAAGCTTTTGATAGAGTCTGGCGCAAAGCTTTGATTTCCAAACTACCCTCCTACGTCTTCTATCCTTCTCTCTGTAACTTCATCTCAAGTTTCCTTTCTGACCGTTCTATTGCTGCTCTGGTAGACGGTCACTGTTCTTCTCCTAAATCTATTAAGTCATTGCGCACATAAACGCAGCATCCAGCTTTGGATCGAAAATGAGGATAGAGAAAGTAGGAGGGAACAGAAAAGGAGCTACTGTCAGTTGCCTCAGACACCTGAGTTTCAATGAGGAAAAGAAGATGAAGTTTAGAAGAGGAGAGATGGTGTTCTACAGATTGAAAATTAGATCTTAGACCGCGGATGTTGCAGAAGTTAATGAAGAAAAAGTTGAGGGGGGTGTCAAGACACTTAGGGTCGTCGACAGAAAGGCAGTCCGACCTGGGGACATTTGTGGTCCCCTCCCCAGATCGGGACTCCGAGGCTGGTGTAGGAGTCGCCATGATGATTTTGAAATTTTTGAGTGAAGGGTTTGTGTGTTATTAGGTGCTTGTAGTTTTGTGTGTAGGAAGAGAGTTGTCTATATATATATATATATATATATATATATATATATATATATATATATATATATATATATATATATATATATATATATATATATATATATATATATATATATATATATATATATATATATATATATATATATATATATATATATATATATATATATATATATATATATATATATATATATATATATATATATATATATATATATATATATATATATATATATATATATGTATGTATGTATATTTCTGTCTATCTCTACGGCCCTTCTGTCATTTCCTTACACTTGACTTTTGTATTACAAATTACTGCAAGTCCAAACTGTACATAAACTAAAAGGAAAATAGCGACAGGACGGAGTGCTCTTGATACACAAAACAGTGTTATAAGAAAACCGACAAGGATGGGCCTGTTTAAGGAAGGTATTTGAACATGAGAGCATAGTATCATAAGAAGTTTAAAGGAAGCAACAAGAATCCTTTAGCACTACACGTGGCAGCCACTGCGCGAAACATATCACCTTATTTCCACCTATTATCCTCACCCATAGATTGATCTAATCTTCTGTTAAAGTTCCCTGATGACCTAGTATTATTAGCATTGTTACTGAGTTCATTCTATTCTTATGCCATTCTATTTGAGGACTAATTCCTTATTTATTTATTTATTTTTAAATCTAGGTTTTATTAAGCTTGAATCCATTATTTCCTCTTCTATCCTGATTAGTGATCCTAAAATTTTTGCTGATGTCTCCCTTGTTCTATTTCCCGTATAGGGGGATAGAACAAGGGAGAAATTTAGAGACTTCTATCAGATCCCCTCTTAATCTACGCCTCTCTAAGGAATACAAGCTTGAAAACTTCAGTTTCCATTCGTAAGGAATAATCGTCATCCGTCTTATCTTTTAAGTCATTATAATTTGTGTTGATTTTAATAGACCTGTCTAGATCAAATTGGAACTGCGCAGCATAATCTACTACATGAAGTTTGAGCAGCGCTAAATAAATTTAAATATTAGTTCGAGACTTCTACTTTTAACGATCCCTAAATATGAGTCCTAATACCCGATTTACTTTATTTCTGACTTCTATGCTTTTTTTTTTTTTTTTTTTTTTTACGGAAATCAGAGCTAACTAATACTCCTAAATCTTTTTCGTATCCTGATCTTCCCAGTGTCCCTTTCTTCATTGAGTCCCTATCGTATGGATTTTTTTCTATCTACACTAAGTATTTTACATTTGCTAATATTAAATTGTATTTGCCATTTGCTATCTGTCTGCAGGGCGACTGCGTCCGAATACAACCTAATTAATCTACCTATCTTCGTGTCATCCCCAAATATACGCTCCAATGCCCCCGTTGTACCGCTGCATACAGAAGGCACGCGACAGAAAAAAAAAAAAAAAAAAAGTTGATGGAAAATGCATAAAGAAGCATGGGAGGAGAAAAGGAGAAACAAGAAACAAATAGGGATGATGAAAGAGAAGAGAAAGGATTAAAGAAGAAACTAAGAGCAAATAAAAAAAAAACAATAGAAAAGACAAGGAAAATGTAGGAAAAGGAGGAACGGAAAAATGGTCAAGTAGAATAAAGAAATAAAAGCAGAAAACAAGAGAGAAATGATAAATATGTGGAAAATAAGGAAGAGACGATAAGGAAGAAAGAGAGGCTCTTCTTCTTCGTAACAAAAAGAGCCACACCACCGAAAAACCAAAGGTGCCAGTGGAAGGCAAACCAAGACATGGAAAGGGAATGGAAACTGGTCAGTGTCGGAGGTAAACAACAATACTGGGAAGAGATACTAATCGAGGCTAGCATTAGGAAACGTTTTGGCATATGACTGTAGGGGAAATTAACCTTAGCACAGGTAGGATGAATGCCTCTGGAACAATAGCCACTCTAAATCGGGTACATAAGCTGCTGCCACAGAGGAAGGCAAACAGTGGGAAAGCGAATAGGCAGAGAGAGAGAGAGAGAGAGAGAGAGAGAGAGAGAGAGAGAGAGAGAGAGAGAGAGCGAGAGAGAGAGAGAGAGAGAGACTAAGAGAGGTGGAGAATACCATACCAGTAAGTTGAGCTTGTGGGTGTGTATTGCAAGTCTTTACAGTAGCTGTTAGTTATAACATGTTCTGTGTGTAATGATCAGAAGGTTAAGGCACTATAAAACATAGGATCTGTACTAAGAAATGAACAGTGGTTTATGTTGTATACTGAGAAACGAGTAAGAAAAGTGTTGTGTGACTAAACTGTGGAAGAATGTGTAACATTATGAAGGTTGTTTTTATATCCGTTAGAGTGTAGAAATTCATTAGTATTTCCTTGAAGACAATGCCAGTTAATGATTTTTATTAGTGATACAGGTAATGATGAGATACAGTTTACATAAATACGAGACGAGCTATTTCCTTGTGAATGGACGGGCTCCAGCCCGGAGCAGCCTTGCCTACAGGACCAGCCATTAATGAAGTAAGTACGTTTGGATGCTGTGGCCGAGTAAAGTCATAAAGATGCAACCTTCAAACAACAGCAGCCATTGGTCAGCCTTGAATGGGAGAGAGAGTGTGATTGGGTAAAAGAAAGAAAAAAAAAAAAAACTTATATCAGCAAACATTAACGGATGCAAACTGAGCCTCATTGGTTCGTCCTTTTGATCTTGTATGAATGCTCGCCCATGATTGGTTCCCTAATTAATACCAACTGAAGATCATATACAAACCACTGCTAATTACCTCTCTCTCTCTCTCTCTCTCTCTCTCTCTCTCTCTCTCTCTCTCTCTCTCTCTCTCTCTCTCTCTCTCTCTCTGATGGTGGTGAAAGCTTGCGCAGGGATGGTAATATATTTTTTTTCTTTTTTTTTTTCTTTCTTTCCTCCCCTCGATAGAAATGTGTGAGTGATTGGCAAGACTTCTTTTTATCCCTCTCCTCACTCCCTAGCCTCAAGCCGCTCTCTCTCTCTCTCTCTCTCTCTCTCTCTCTGGAAATTCACATAACGATGTTCATGTATTCTGTGTGTAGCTCGTGTCTGCGAATAAGTCGGGAAGAAGGGGAGGAGGAGGAGGAGGAGGAGGAAGGAGGAGCAGGAGGAGGAGGAGGGGAAAGAAGAGAAGCAGGAGGAGGAGGAGGAGGAGAAGGAGGAGGTTGGGAAGAAGAGGAGGACAACGACGACGACAAGGAGGAGGAGGAGGAGAAGAAGAAGAAGAAGAAGAAGAAGAAGAAGAAGAAGAAGAAGAAGAAGAAGAAGAAGAAGAAGAAGAAGATGATGATGATGATAATGATGATGATGATGATGATGATGATAATGAAGAAAAAGAAGAAGAAAAAGAAGAAGAAGAAGAAGAAGAAGAAGAAGAAGAAGAAGAAGAAGAAGAAGTGTAGTAGGAGGAGGAGGAGGAAAAAGAAAAGAAGAAGAGAAAAAGGAGAAGAAGAAGAAGAAGAAGAAGAAGAAGAAGAAGAAGAAGAAGAAGAAGAAGAAGAAGAAGAGCAATATATATATTTTTTCTATTTAAAGGGGCCACTGGCCAAGCCGCACTCAAATGCAAATTTCTAACCTAATAGAATGATCAAATAGCAAAGGATAAGTGTCTTGAAACCTCCCTCTTGAAAAGTTCAAATCATAGGAAAGAGGAAATACAGAAGCAGGAAGGGTGTTCGAGATTTTACCAGAGAAAGGGATGAAAGATTGGGAATACTGGTTAACTCTTGTATTAGAGAAGTGGATAGAATAAGGAATAAGGATGAAAGAAAGAAAAAGTCTTATGCAGCGAGGGGAGGCATGCATTTACCAAGATCAGAAGAGCAATTAGCGTGAATATAGCGATAGAATACAGTAAGAGATGCAACATTGAGGTGATGAGAGAGAGGCTGAAGACGGTCAATTAGAGGAGGGGAGTTGATAAGACGAAAAACTTTTGATTACACCCTGTCGAAAAGAGCAGTATATGGAGCATACTCAATACATGGACGGATAAGCCCACTGTATAGAGTAAGGTTCGGTCAACCCTCCCACGGTTCTCTGGAAATAAACATTCTAAAACCGCCTCTCGTGATACATCTTGATGTACTGTAACTATATCCTTTAAAACATTAATTCTAAGTGTTCATGCTAGCAGTATCCACGATATCTGATGATGCACACTCTACAGAACAGTTATTATAAACTTTAGCTTATAATAACTTTTCTGTAGAGTGTGCATCGCAACTTGTGCTTACTTGCAACTAGCCTCTCAGTGTTTTCACACTTTATTTCTAATCTACTACATAATAGTTTGAAACATTTTTCTCCTGGTTTCTACAGGGACTAATGATATATCTGTGAATCCCAAAAAGACTCGAGCAAGTATTATTTGTGCTGCCAGGTTATTGTGACGGCCGAAACCGTGCCAAGACCGAAGCCGTGCCCAGCCGAATTCAATGGTCAACAACTAAAATGGTTCAGACCAGAGTAGTAATTTTCGACTAATTTAAGGTCACTGATAATGAATATCATGATTAAAATTGTTTGTTAGCTCTACTTTTCAAGATACATTACATGTCAGAACAGGCTCCAACAGGTTTGCTGCCGTATGTTTCTCACAACTCACAGTCACACTGCCCTTCATTACTGACCCAGCAGTCATAGAAGGTGGTTGTGCTGTGCAATTGTGTATTTTGTGGTGAAATGTAAGCAATTTTCCATGCGAGAGCCAACTGACTATACCAACAATTGTTATTTCTGCACGGTACCTCCCGGACAAAAGGGTTTGTCAAAAAATAAAAACCAGTCCATTAAATATCCACACATTCCATCAGTTATTCGACCAATTCCACATGTAGAAGGCCTACCTGTTCCTGATGCACCAACTTCGGCATCATTCGTGTCAGATGATAAAAGTGGTGAGGAGGAAGAGAAGGATGACAGTGTTGGATTGCAAAGTGACTTAAATTTTGATAGAGGAAAAACACACTTCTCTAGGCCACATCTCCTAACATAAGGGGAATTCCATGACCTTGTCAGGGATCTTCATCTACCCAAGAATAAGGAAAAGCTGCTAGACTCTCGTCTTCAACAATGGAATCTCCTAGCAGCTGATGTGAAAATTTCAAAATTCAGTTACCGTCAGCAGCATTTCAACGATTTCTTTGTAACGGAAGATGATTTAGTGGCCTCCAAAAAACATTAGTGGTGTGATGGAAACACTTGGCATTGAATATGAACCCAGTCACTGGAGGCTGTTCATAGATTCATCAAAAATGAGTCTAAAAGGTTCTTTACTGCATAACGGCAATAGTAAGCCGTCACTTCCTGTGGGCTAAGCACCACATATGAAAGAAACCTATGAAAACATAAAGCATATGCTGCAAAGCATAAAATATGGTGAACATCAGTGGGATCTCTGTGGTAACTTAAAGGTTGTTGCTCTTGTGATGGGTTTACAGGGTGCATACACTGAGTAATGTTGATTTTTATGTGAATGGGGCAGCCTTGTAAGAGGTTCCCACTGTATCAGGAAAGTCTGGTCACCTTGTCAATCATTGGAGTCTGGTATCAAACATATTCAAAATCCACCAGTTGCTGAACCAAACAAAATTTTGCTACCACTGCTACATGTAAAACTCATGAAGAACTTTGTAAAAGTTATGGACAAATCCGGTCAAGAATTCAAGTATTGAAAAACAAAATTTCTCTCACTGTGCAACGCTTAGTTAAAAGAGGGAGTCTTTATCTATCTTCAGATTCGTGAGCTTTTTAAAGATGGCGACTTTGAATCAGCCTTTCATGGGGGAGGAGAAAGATGCTTTGGATGCATTCAAGTTTGTGGCAAAGGGATTTCTCGGAAACCGAAGAAAAGAAAACTATGGGAAATTGGTAAAAAACATCATCAAGGCTTATAAGAACATGGGATATAACACGTCACTCAAAATCCACTTTTTGATTCACATTTAGACTTCTTTCCAACAAACTGTGGTGCAGTCAGTGACGAACACGGTGAAAGGTTTCACAAAGATATTTCAGCCATGGAAAAGCGGAGTCAGGGTAAATGGAGCACAACCATGCTTGCAAACTATTACTGGTCATTGACAAGAAATGCTTTTTCAGCCGAATATAAGTGTCAAGCAAAAAAGAAAGAGGGCAGATAAGGAATGAAACATGACAGATATTGTACATTGTAATAAAATATTAAAATATTACATATCTTGTATCTTTACTCCTATAACCAGTACGCATTTTAAAGGTCAAATTTTGATTTAGGACATGAAATTACGGTAGAATTAATTTTGAAAAATTGTTGATCAATGAATCAAGACTAGCCAACATCTCCAAAACGCGAAAAAAACCCGAGGTGGGAGATATAAGTTTTCACTGCTGTTGTCAAACCCAAGTCTATATATGTATTGTGGTTGACTGCACGAAGATGTCATGACAGAAGAACCAAGTTGTGAAAGGTTGAGTTGTATTTCCAAAGAAGAAGGCGGCAACTCAGGAAAGACATAGGGAGATACGATGTAAACAAACAAGCGGCAGAGGAGGAGGCAGTAGGCACCTGCTGAAACGATAATTACTCCCAGTGAGGTCTAAAACACTGGATCAGGGGTTGCTGTGAACTTATCGTTAAACCCAGCTGTGACCTCACTGAACGTTTCCCTTTGTGTCTCACAACACAATGGGGTGGTCACAGCCTGCCCTCTAAAGACAACTCTCTTCCTTCATACAAAACTACAAGCACCTAATTACACACACACCCTTCACTCAAAATTTCAAAATTATCATGGCGACTTCTGTACCAACCTCGGAGTCTCCATCTGGGGAGGGGACCACAAATGTCCCCAGGTTGGACTGCTCTTCTGATAGCGACCCTAAGTGTCCCCTCAATTTTTTCTTTATTAGCTTCTGCAACATTCACAGTCTTAGAATTAATTTTCAATATGTAGAACACCACCTCCCCTCTGATAAACCTCATCTTCTTTTCCTCACTGAAACACAGATGCCTGAAGCAACTGACAGTAGCCCTTTTTCTGTTCCCTCTTACTTTCTCTAACCTTATTTTCAATCCAAAGCTGGATGTTGCGTTTATGTACACAACGACTTAACCTGCTCTCGTGCCCACGCTCTTGAATCTTCAGAGTTTTCCACCATCTGACTACGACTACAGAGTCACTCTCAAAATAGATTTATCTGTTCTGTATACCTCTCACCTAACTCCTCTGACTATAAGAGATTCTTTGACTACTTAGCTTCAAAAGTGGAGCACATTCTGACCCTCTTCCCTTTTGCAGAGATCTCCATTCTTGGAGACGTCAATGTTCACCATCAGCTTTGGCTTTCCTCTCCCTTCACTGACCATCCTGGTGAACTAGCCTTCAACTTTGCTATCCTCCACGACCTAGAGCAATTGGTGTAACACCCTACTCGTATTCCTGACCGTCTTGGAGATACGCCCAACATTCTTGACCTTTTCCTGGTCTGTAATCCTTCTGCTTATGCTGTCACCCTCTTTTCTCCGTTGGGCTCCTCTGATCACAATCTCATATCTGTATCTTGTCCTATCGCTCCGATCCCTCCTCGGGATCCCCATAAGCGGAGGTGTCTACAGCGTTTTGCCTTTGCTAGTTGGGGGGACCTGAAAAGGTATTTTTCTGATTTTCCTTGGAATAACTACTGCTTCTGTGTCTGAGACTCTTCTCTGTGAGCTGAGTGCATAATAGAGGTGATAGTGTCTGGCATGGAGGCGTGCATTCCTCACTCTTTTTCTCGACCTAAACCTTCCTAACCTTGGTTTAACGCAGCCTATTTTCGTGCTATACATGATAGAAACGTGGCCGACAAAAGGAACTTGAGCTTTCCATCACCAGAATCTCATAAACTTTATATTTCTGCCCTGAACCATGCCAAGTCTGTTCTCCAACTAGCCAAAAATTCCTTTATTAATAGAAAGTGTCAAAATCTTTCAAGATCTAACTCCCCTCGTGACTTCTGGCATCTAGCCAAAAATATTTCCAATAACTTTGCTTCGTCTTCTTTCCCTTCTTTATTTCAAGCAGATGGCACCACTGCTATCACACCTATCTCTAAAGCTGAACTCTTTGCTCAAACCTTTGCTAAAAGTTTACCTTGGACAACTCAGCGCTTGTTCCTCCCTCTCCTCCACCCTCTGACTAAATAATAAAAATTCTTCGCAACGATGTTTTCCATGCCCTTGCTAGCCTAAACCCTCAGAAGGCTTATGGACCTGATGAGCCCCTCCTATTGTTCTCCGAAACTGTGCTTGTACCTTGCCTAGTCAAACTTCAACTCTGTAAACGTTCCTTCTTGCTGGAACTTTGCCTACATTCAGCCTGTTCCTAAAAAAAAGTTGACAGTTCTAATCTCTCAAACTACCCTCTTATTGCTTTAATTTCCCGCCTATCTAAAGGTTTTGAATCTATCCTCAACAGAAAGATTCTTAAACATCTATCACTTCACAACCTTCTATCCGATCGCCAGGGTTTCGTCAAGGCCGCTCTACTGATGATTTGGCTTTTCTTGGTCATCCTTTTTTAGAGATTTTAGTGAAACTTTTGCTGTTGCCCTGGACATATCAAAAGCTTTTGATAGAGTCTGGCACAAAGCTTTGATTTCCAAACTACCCACCTACGGCTTCTATCCTCCTCTCTGTAACTTCATCTCAAGTTTCCTTTCTGACCGTTCTATTGCTGCTGTGGTAGACGGTCACTGTTCTCCTAAATCTATTAACAGTGGTGTTCCTCAGGGTTCTGTCCTGTCACCCACTCTCTTCTTATTATTCATCAATGACCTTCTAAACCAAATTTCTTGTTCTATCAACTCCTACACTGGTGACACCACACTGCACTTTTCCACGTCTTTTCATAGGCGTCCAACCCTTCAGGAAGTAAACATTTCACGCAGGGAAGCCACAGAACGCCTGACTTCTGATCTTTCTAAAATTTCTGACTGGGGCAGAGCAAATCTAGTAGTGTTCAATGCCTCAAATACACAATTCCTCCATCTATCAACTCGACACAACTTTCCATACAACTATTCCCTCTTCTTCATTGACATTCAACTGTTCCCCCTCTTCTACACTGAACATTCTTGGTCTGTCCTTTACTTATTATCTGAAATGGAAACTTCACATCTTATCTCTAACTAAAACAGCTTCTAGGAAGTTATGCGTTCTGAGACGTCTTCGACAGTTTTTCTCAACACCCCCCCCAGCAAGCTGCTAACTTTGCACAAGGGCCTCATCCGTCCATGTATGGAGTATACTTCACACGTTTGGGTTGGGTACCACTCATGCCGCTCTTCTAAGACAAGGTGGAATCAAAAACTTTTTCGTCTCATCAACTCTCCTCTAACTGACTGTCTTCAGCCTCTCTCTCATCGCCGCAATGTGGCATCTCTAGCTGTCTCCTACCGCTATTTTCATGCTAACTGCTCTTCTGATCTTGCTAACTGCATGCCTCCCCTCCTCCCGCGGCCTCGCTGCACAAGCCTTTCTTCTTTCTCTCATCCCTATTCTGTCCACCTCTCTAATCCAAGAGTTAATCATTATTCTCAATCATTCATCCCTTTCTCTGGTAAACTCTGGAACTTCCTGTCTGCCTCTGTATTTCCACCTTCCTATGACTTTAATTCCTTCAAGAGGGAGGTTTCAAGACACTCATCCTTCATTTTTTTACTACCGCTTTGGACCCTTTTCTGGGACTGACATCTCAGTGGGCTTTTTTTTTTTTTTTTTTTGAATTTTTGTTGGCTTAGGCCAGTGTCCCTCCTACATAAAAAAAAAAAAAACTCAGGGATGATACATCCCAAACTCGAGATAATGTGCGTAGTATTTAGCTCCTTTTGACACGTTTCTTGTTCCCTGCTTGACGATTGTGGTTAAAAATGTTCCTAACATTTTATTAATTGGCTTGATAACACACAAATGACGTAAACATTTTTTTTTTCAGTTGATCCCGTTTTATGTGCAAAATTAAGTTGGCTGGTGAATCTGGCAGTTTTTTCCAGACCATAGCGAACGCCCCAATTTGTGGACAGGATAGTGCAGAAAAAGGCTGCTTCCCACCAACCCTCTCTCCAGCAGAAGCTGGCAGGAAAAAAGAGAAATGGTACCATGTTATATAGAAAACCACATGGAATTTGAGAGGATAGTAAGAAAGAGTTGAGGTCTACATCTACTTCTGTTGGTGAGCAAGGGTGTAAATGCGTGACAATTCTGTAATATGGTGTGTTTATTGTTGGCGAAGGCACAATGAGGTTGGCGAAGGATGGTATGGCAGCCTCGCCTGGCGCTTTCTAGGGAGGCAACTGTCGATCAGGCCCCAGTTCCGGTCACTCCACTGAGTTGTGTACATTCCTTTCAGGGACGCCATACACGGCTTCCCCTTGCAATACTGATCTCTGTTACTTAAAATCCCGAAGGTGATCAATAATTGTCAGGACACCCAGCAAACAAAGCCTGTTCCATATCGAAAGTATATAGTAACAGTGACCATTAATTCAGGGCTATCTGCGTGTAGTACAGTGTATATGTAGATACAGTGTGGAGCTCAAGAGGTGGCGCAGAAGCCTTGCCTGGCGGTTTCAAGGGAGGCAGCAATCTGGCCCCAGTTTCCACAGAGCCACTGTAAGAGTGCACTACATTGTTACCCCATGCAACAGTGATCTTTAGTATTTCAAGTCATGAAGATGGTCACTAACTGACCCCTGGCTTTCCCTAGCCCTTCACAGATCGATATTAAGAGTAGTGACCTCTCTCAGGGCTATCTATGTCGCGTATAGAGGGTAAGAATTAAAAGAACTAAAAAAAATCAGAGGTCCCCTAAAGGAAAAAAGCGAATGTGTTCATTACTCAAACATGAACAGTGACAACAGGGGATTACTTTCTAAATATTTGTCAAAACGAGTTTTACATGTATCAGTACTGACTTAATGACACTTGATGGAAGACCATTCCATATATTTACAACACAACTAAAGAAAAAATGTTTGGCTTCATTTGTTTATCGCTTGCCTGTTATTTTGAAGCCACCGTTTCTTGTAACATTTCATTGGTCAATTGTTAGGAAACAATCAGGTCTCATATTTGTGAATCCCTTAAAAATTTTGAAAAGCATATCAGATCCCCCCTTAGCCTAGTACGTTTGGATAAGGAGAATATATTTAGTTATTCAAGAAGTTTCTTGTATGATTTGTTACGTAACCTTGGAATTTTTTTTGTTAATCTACGCTGCATTTTTTTTTTTTATTTCTCAATATCTTTTTTCATAATAAGGGTGACCAAAACTGTACATCGTATTCTAGACGGAGATGTATTTGTGAGCTATACAAGGCCAAAATAATTTCATTTTCTCAAATTTAAAGGTGAAAGACCTTCAAATGAAGCGTACCACTTTACAAGCAATTTTAATGGCTTCAGTGCAACGTAAACTTTGTTTTAGATCTGTCGGCACTAAAACTCCTAGACCTTTTTCAGCATCCACATTTTTGATAGGGGCATTACCCATTTTGAAATTTTCTTGTGGATCACTATTTCCGATATGCAATGCATGGCATTCATCAAAATTGAAGTTCATAAACCATTTTCCAGACCACTCAGTGACAGTGTCTATGTAGGTTTGCAAAATTTGACGTTGGATTGGTGAGTCAGCCTTATTAACAATTTTAACATTGTCAGCTAATTTTGATAATATACTCCTGATTCCTCCGTCTCTCTCTCTCTCTCTCTCTCTCTCTCTCTCTCTCTCTCTCTCTCTCTCTCTCTCTCTCTCTCTCTCTCTCTCTCTCTCTCTCTCTCTCTCTCTCTCTCTCTCTCTCTCTCTCTCTCTCTCTCTCTCTCTCTCTCTCTCTCTCTCTCTCTCTCTCTCTCTCTCTCTCTCTCTCTCTCTCTCTCTCTCTCTCTCTCTCTCTCTCTCTCTCTCTCTCTCTCTCTCTATATTTATATATATATATATATATATATATATATATATGTATGTATGTATAGGAGGGACACCGGCAAAGGGTAACAAAAAATCAATAAAAAAAAAGGGCCCACTGAGATGCCGGTATCCAAATAGGGTCCAAGGCAGTGGTCAAAAAATTGAAAGATAAGTGTCTTGAAACCTCCCTCTTGAAGGAATTCAAGTCATAGGAGGGTGGAAACACAAAAGCAGACAGGGAGTCCCAGAGTTTACCAGAGAAAGGGATAAATGATTGAGAATACTGGTTAACTACTGTATTACAGAGGTGGACAGAATAGGGATGAGAGAAAAAAAGGAAGTCTTGTGCAGCGAGGCACACACACACACACACACACACATATATATATATATATATATATATATATATATATATATATATATATATATATATATATATATATATATATATATATATATATATATATATATATATATATATATATATATATATATATATATATATATATATATATATATATATATATATATATATATATCTGTGTGTGTGTGTGTGTGTGTGAGTCTGTGTGCATATTGTTTTGTAGCCGGAGGTTCCTTACCTGACCGAGAGGTTCCTATTTGACGCTGATCGCAGTTTGTTAAGTAGCAACCTGGTTCGTGGATCTGGTCCCCATCACACCGATTCACCATAACAAATTAGTGGCAAGCAGTGGCACGTACTTCTAAAACCAGTGAATAACGATTGTTGTACATAACTGTGAGAGTGCTATAATAGTGAAAAAATAGTCTCTCCCTGGTAGTGAAGAACAAGCAAGCCCATGAACAGAGCGCCAGTGTTACAGCCGTGCTGAGAGTGTGAGTGTGAACGCAAGCCGTTTCAAGACAAAACACCACTGCACTACCATCTCGCTCTGACAAGTAGAGGGAACGTATCTTCACAACTGCAGTTAAGCAACCTCCGAAGCGGAAGTGATAATGTTATTAACTGACTCTGATGTCTTATCCTCCGAAGGGTTGACCTGAGATTTATCACACATCACCATCACAAATTAATCTCAAGTTTTCCTCGAGGACAAGCTTCGAGGAGGAAGATGATCTTCGAGTACGAGGACGATCCTCGAGTATGAGGACGATCTTCGAGTACGAGGACGAGCTTCAAGGACGAGGACGAGCTTCGAGTACGAAGACAATATTCGAGTACGAGGACGAGCTTCGAGGACGAGAACAAGCTTCAAGGTCAAGCGAAAATGATTTCATACTGTTAGCCAGTAGTGAGTACAAGCATTAGCTGACCACCATTACACTTTTTGAATTATATAAAATAACACCAAATTAATTTGCGGGAACTTAGTGATCATTATTTTTCCTCTTATCTCCCAGTACTACATTCAGCATAGCACCCAACCAATTTATTTTCATTCTTGTGACTGATTTGCAGCAGTGATAAAGAAAAGGTAGGTTAGGGAGTGACTTTATATATATATATATATATATATATATATATATATATATATATATATATATATATATATATATATATATATATATATATATATATATATATATATATATATATATATATATATATATATATATATATATATATATATATATATATATATATATATATATATATATATATATATATATATATATATATATATATATATATATATATATTTCCATTGTAATACTTACCATACTACATTTTCTTATATATAATTGTGTATATTCAAGTGGCTGCATGCTACATTATTATTATTTCTTGTCATTTTCTGCATGGTTAAAAACACGGTTAAAACATTTCTCTGCTGTAGCTGTTATCACGTCATGAAGGCTCCTCTGAAGGCTTGGGCTACCTTCGAGCAAGTGCCCTTCGTTACACTGGCTAACCACTACGCTCCCCGCTTTTTCCGTTGGTGCTCGGCCTGGTGTGGCCGCCGATGCAGAGGGGGAGACCACCCTTGGTTATAATAATAATAATAATAATAAACGGTTTATTATTTAGGCAGTTGACAAACTGAAAATGTACATAGGGGGTGGGGAAAAACTTAACATTAATCCTAAAGGTAAGTCTAATCTAGGAGGGAAATACTAGTGATTGATGGCTCGCACCATGGTGGGAATCGCACTGAGTCTGTACCGTTCCGTGCGCGGCGCCTTCAGGGGCGTTATTTTGTTGTGGTGTCTGATGGCACGGACCGGGCGAGGCGCGTCAGGCGGCAGCATGTTTCTGAGACGTGGATGATGCAGTAGTCCCCTTCCAAACTTCTCCAGAGCCTCTCGGTGCCTGGTGGATATTCTGGACAGACTCAGGGTGGTCAGGGCTTCTTCGTAGGTGGTGTATGCAGGGCCAAGGATGACCCTGCACGCCCTTTTCTGCACACTCTCTAGCTGTAGCTGTTGAGTGTGTGTGAGGGAGGAGGACCACGCTGGGGAGGCGTACATGAGTTTGGGGAGGATGAAGGTAAGGTACACCCCCCTTAACTCATCTGTCAGCGTCCCCAGCGACCTGAGTCTGCGCAGCATGTACAGCCTGTAGGTAGCTGATCTTACGGTGCTGGCGACATGCTGCTTCCAGGTCAGCTGGTCGTCCACCGTGACTCCGAGAGTTCTCTGAGGTTGCGACTGCTGCTGCCTGTGTTACGGCTGCTTCTGCTGCTCCCACTACGGCTACTGCTGCTGCCACCACTACGGCTACTACTGCTGCTACCGCTACTGCTGGTATCGCGGATGGGCTTCTATCGTCAGTGTTGAGGTGGGGTGCCACCTCGGTCCTGATACTTACCTGTATATTATGATGACAGTATCTTGTTTATAAATAGTTACAACTTACCTATTGCAGCTCATGTAGTGTGTGTGTGTGTGTGTGTGTGTGTGAAACGAGGGTTATAATTGAAGCGTATGTGGGTACTTCATCCCTTGTTAACTTGGTTGTCTTGACGTCACACGGACGAGGGGGGAAAAACAGCGAGCGGAGGTGAAGTGGACTGGCCGGCAAGGAATGGATGGTAGTACACCACCACGCCCGCCGCGTGGACGTCTTCACCACCTAGTATGCTTGTAACTTGTAAAGGCGGAATAAACTGAACCAGGCATCCAGTATTTTATCATTCCATCACAGCTCAACATAGAGCTAAGAGCACAAAACTATCCTATATCGTCAAAGATACTGCAAAACCTAGTTATTATAAGAGATTTATCACTGTCTGGTGAAGAAAGTAAACCATATGAGGCATTGTGATAAGAGCTCTTTTCTAAGTAGCTTAAAGAACATGTTCTTGTCTAATTGCATGCTGACCACCAAGGTATTGTCAGGGAAAAAGCAGTAGCTAGAAGTTACATATGGTGACGGAAAATGGACAAGAAAATTGGAAATTATTATCAAACAATGTACATCACGTGCTATTCATTAAAATGATCCTGCCACAAAAGGGGAAGCTGGAAATTTTGTGCAGTCATTCAAACAGCACAAAGTATAGAAATGCCAACAAGCATCAACAAATTTTCTTGACTTAGAACCACTCTGGATGCAACACTGGGTGTGGCACCTACTCTGTTGATGGAGAAGAAGGCTTCGAACAAAGTTAGATGTCTTAATTTCCTTAGTGAACAACAAAGCAAGGCCTGAAAACATTTCCACCACGAATAGAAAATAAGTCAATTCAAACATCCATATCAAGTTATGTTTAAATCTTTAGCTTCCTTGGTCATATACTTCACCGAGCAAGTGGGTACCAGGAATCCAGGAATAATAACATGTCCAATGGGCAATATGTGCTTTGATGTCAATGTAAACGGTAGCATTACAAAAGTAGAGTGATCAATTTAAACCTTGGACGACTAATCAGACACAGAATTCCTCCTTAAAAGAAAACTTTTCTTTAGATCAGTACAGTACAGAACATTCGGTTCCTTCCAGCAATGATGAACTGTAGGTGCAACCGACGATGCCTTCATTCCAAAATCCTTCTACATGCAGAGTACTCCCTGACAGAGTAATCAATAGATTAGCTCCTGCGAGATTAGAGATAGTATGAGATAGTATGCAAGATAATACTTCATGAAATAGATTAAGTATATTTCACATGTTTATATATAATTTCATACTACTATTGTCAGTTCTTACTTACCTTGAAGGGGGAAAGAAGGAAGTGTTATCTGTTGAAACTATTTGACCTTAACACTTACCCTATTGTCTCCTAGCTAACACATCATCACAGAAAGCACCGCTAAATATAATAATAAATAACTGATAACTTAGCTGTGGTCAGAGATAGCAGGAAGTGATGACGTCCGGGGTGTTGAATAGGAGCGGCGAATTGGAATCGCTGGTGTTTCACTACCAGCGGCTGGTCGTGTTTCGTAGCTGAGACAGCTTTCTTGTGGTTATACTAACTTCCAAGCTTCAACTTTCTTCTTAAATAATTTAACTAGTTGCAAGCGGTAGAGTGGCGAGAAAACGTTTTAACATGACTTGTTTTGATGGCTAGTGGGTGGCGAGTGCTGCTGAGGCAGGCAAACTCGCTTCCTCGTGGGCTCTCAACTCGCCACGTCAAAAATAAAAGCTATTTACAATTTACATTCATCCACTTCTCAGTTTATTTATCACAAATTAATAATTAATTTGTTCTAGTTTAACCTTATTACACTTACATAAATCACAACACAAACCAACAATGCATTGATATTATGCATGATATGAGTGAAAATTACCACTTCCTAGGGCCGGGCGTTACCAGAATCTATATTCAGGCAATATGCCCAGCTGAGATTAAATTCCTCCACCTCTCCCTTGACCTTTGAGACTCTACTCGGGATGGCCTGGTCCGCACCTTAGTATCAGTTTTCTCCCAGACCTGGGACAACCCTCCTGGTCTACTGACCTCAACACGGTTGATCATGGTAGGGTCGGGAGAGCACTCTAGCAGAACTATTGTTCTGAGACTCCTTTGTCCTTTTACCATGATTGCAGCTGTTCTAATGATACAATTTTAATATCATAGCTAAAGGCAAAGTGGAACGATTCTGGTCCGTTTTCAATAAGACAGTGTCATCTTCCTTAAGGAAAATTACATTTTCGGCTATTTGAGCGCCATGGAATTTCTCACGAAGACTGATGAGATATTCTTCAGACCAGTATTTCTACAACCTCTGTAACAATTTGTTTTGTTGATAATTTTCTCTCAAATACTGGGACCTATCATCTATGGTGGCGTCTAAGATGGATGGATGGTAATGGTTCTAGTTGTTCCCCATATCAGAGATCAGATGGTGTTATTGCCTCCAGATGTACGGAAGTATTATCTAAATAAGTCAGAGGTTAGTTGTTGATTCTGTCTCAACCTCCGTTAATTTAGATCGATGTAACGTTTTCTTTAGACAGTTTTTGACAAGCCCTATTATTCTTTCTGTGAATTCATTCTGCCAGGGCACCCTTGGAGTGATGAACTTCCAACGACATTGCTTATTTGTAAGTGCTTGTACCTTTGGATCATTTATAATATCTTCAATAAAGAGAACCATTCCTACAAAGTTAGTAGCATTATCATTTATGATGAGATGGGGAAAGGAATGCCTTGTTGCAAAGATTCTAAATAATTGCAAGAAGGTCTCTGAACTTAGGTCTTCGGCTACTTCTAAGTGGATGCTCTTGTTCTGGCACAGGTAAACAAATATATATATATATATATATATATATATATATATATATATATATATATATATATATATATATATATATATATATATATATATATATATATATATATATATATATATATATATATATATATATATATATATATATATATATATATATATATATATATATATATATATATATATATATATATATATATATATATATATATATATATATATATATATATATATATATATATATATATATATATATATATATACCTTATTTTGGATGTCACTCCCACCTGTTATTATCAGAGCGCCTGTGTAATCTACACCTGTTACTTCAAAGGGTCTACCTTGGCTTACTTTTTCCGGAGGTAGGTTTGGGGTTCCTGGATACGTTAAGGGTTTTGCCTCATAACGTCGGCATACATTACATCTCCTCAGGGAAGTTTTCTCTACTTGATGCCCTTTAGGTATCCAGTAATTTTTCTTAACCTGAGCTAGAATGTCCCTCATTCCTCCATGTAAGGTTATTCTGTGGGCTTCCATTATGATTAATTTGGTGGTGACTTCCCTTTGGTAGCAGAATAGGCTGCTATGTTTCATATGGTAACTCAGCATATTTCATTCTACCTTGTCACCTTATGATTTGTTCATCATCCAAGTATAGCCTAAGATATTTTATTAGTTTAATCTTAATTTCGGATACTTCATCTAGTGCCTTATGGATGTCTACTAAGAATTCATGTTGTTGTTGTTTGATCTCCAAAAAAATAAAGCATCTGGCATTACTTTACCCAATTTCTGAATAATGAAATGGAATACGCCTTTGGTTACATCAGCTTATTGAAAGAGGAGTATTTCTTTATATTAATTGCATGGTTGGCCTGAGGTTGAGCTTCTAGTAAGTAGACTGTTAATTCTTTATATGCCTTTTGGATTGGCCAGTTTTATTTCTGGGTTAACCAGTTTGCCCCGTGGAACCATTTGGTCTCCTTTAATAGTTTAGGGAATGTTATACCCCTACTTAAGAGATCTGCCGTGTTTTATTTTTTTTATTTATTTATTTATCTATTTACTTTTTTTTTTTTTAGGAATATGGTGGTGCTCGAAGGCAATTTGTGTCGACAGCATTTTTTCCACCCTATTTTTCACATACGGATTTTTTTTTTTTTTTCATTTTTATTTATCCAGTGTTGGCAGAATTCACTATCGGTCCATATTACTACTTGCCTAACGAGACGGTTTATCCCTTTACTTCCATGCTGATCTTACGTGATTGTTTCCATTAAATATTTAACTAACCGAGTATCCATTTTTATTGCTGTTAATCTTAATTGAGGCAAGGTTAGGGTTTTCATCGGTGCAAGTCGTGACATTATTAAAGCACTATAATTATCAATATGTAACACGATTTTTGTCTTTGACAAGCGTGTTATTTTCCTATTCTTTTCATTGTAAAACAATAGAAAATGTCCATTACTCCTGTCAAATTTTGCTTTTGTGGCTTTTAGAATGAATTTTTGCCCCAAAAATAGCTAAATTTCATCATTTTTTCAGATGTTGTCACAGAGAACTTCTTTGCTCTTGTCTTGATGAATTGACCACATAAATAGCACAATGCATCTGGAGAATAATTTCAGCCTCTTGATGCCATTTCACCTCTTGTGATGTGTCTTCTCAGGCAGTCAAAGCAGAACTAATTGGTGGTCTGTGTGTGTGTGTGTGTGTGTGTGTGTGTGTGTGTGTAGGTGGTCATCCCAAGGGAATGGCTTGGGCCTTTAAGCCTGGAAGGCGGCCCAGAAGGTGGTCTGCAAGCCCCTACTTTTATATTGTCAAGTAGTACTCTAGAATATTCTTAGTCTTTCTAGAATGTGTTCCAGAATGTTCTCAGTCTTTCTAGAATATTCTTGAACCTACTTTAGAACATTCTGAATCGTTCTAGAAAATTCTTGATACTTCTACATATTTCTACTGTATTCTAGAAAGTTCTAGAATATTCTGGAAATGTTTACAATGAATAATGTTCTAAAAAGTTATAAAATCTTCTAAAAGTGTTTGGAAGAACATTCTGGAAGATTTGAGAAGATTTCTGAAATGTAAGCAAATTCTTCTAAATATGAAAAATCTCTTGGTAGATCTGATCAGTTCAAGAATGATCTTATTAAAATTTAGAAATCTTTAGAACACTTTATATTCTTTCTTTCATTGTTCTAACTTATTAGCAACATTTAAAAAGCAATTAGATAAGCAATTGAGATTTTGCAAATGTCTTTACCTGACGTGAAAACCAATAATAATCCATACTATAATGAAATAAGGCAAAAATGTAAATTCATTGTTCTAACCACAAAAGCAAAGTTTTTAGGATCAAAATATCTTTTTATTTTCTCTCTCTATTTTGTTTAAATGGAAATAACTGGAAAATCATGGTTTGGGACCAAGGACAAGACAAAAGTGAAATTTTGTTACATAGTGCTGTGACTGAGTAGGCTGCTACACCATATGCCTTTTGAGGACACGTCATAGAAGATGTAAATTTGTTCATTGTTATTACGACTTATAACGGCTTGTCTGGGAATGGAGACCTCAGTTCCTGCAGAACAATCCTCCTTTATTATATTCCATTCGAATGAATAATGTTGTGCACGCTCCTTTTTCCGGCCTTCATGCGCCTTCAGGTACTCACTTACCATTGCAGCAGCCCATGGCGGTCAGCGCACACAACAGAAATCCACCACCCTTGTCGTGGTTGGGCCCGTTTGGCTAGTGGAGACGAGGCACGCACATGTGGTACCTGTCTGGACCTGTCTGGCACCTGTCAACAGACTACTGAGAGGGGGGGAAGAGACAACAAAACAGGCTCACTAGCACTCCTGTCTTTATTGCTCACACAGAGCAGTACCACAGAGCACAAGGCACACTACCACACTACAGCATAAGTCAGGGTCGCACCACCGGCCCTCACTCTGCAAAGCGTCTCTGTCGCTCGGTAGTGCGTCTCACCTCAGAGAACAGTTGCAGGCGCACAGCACGCCACGGGATCCCATCTCGTATACAGCGTTGTTCAGCTAGCGTCACTGTCTTAGTCTGCCAGGGCACACTAACGTCCCACCATGCCCCGGGGCGCAGTCACGTCGTTGCAGCGGCAGGCGACCAGTGTCTTACCAAGGAACGGGCACTTCTCTTGGCCTGGCGTTTTCTCTCTCTCTCTCTCTCTCTCTCTCTCTCTCTCTCTCTCTCTCTCTCTCTCTCTCTCTCTCTCTCTCCTCTGTCTGATGTCCTCTTCTCTCTCTCTCTCTCTTCTCCCTCTTGTTGGTCTCCCGAGGTACTGTAGACGATGTCCTCGTGATGTCGCGACTGCACAGCATTTTTTTTTTTTTTGGGGGGGATGGGATAGACAGTGGGGGAGAAAGGAAGAATATTTGAGAAGTAGAGGAAAGTTTTGTGAAATGGAAGTGCAGTCAGTGTGAAAGGTGGCGGGCAGACTGCCTTGCTTTTCTCTCATTTTCTAGCTTGCTAGAGGAGAATATTTTTTTTTTTTTTGTCACTTAACTGTTCACTTACTATTTTGATAAAGTGAAAGGTTTATTGTTCTCCCTCTTGGGAACCGCCACAGCCCCTTATATAGCGTTGGCCCCTTAGTGATTAGCCGGCGTGCTGCTGCTCTTCGGGCCAATCACAGTGTTTCCCGCCTCCAGTCTCAATCCGAATACCAGCTCACTCCTTAATAAATTCAGCGGTGCCAACACCCATCTTCACAACTCGCGACACATTGCTACCAACGTCATCATCCCCCTCCCAGTCAACAAAAATATTCTGGGAGGACGGTATTCCAACTAATTTTCTCCTTCCAAGCTTCTTGTATTAACATTTTCCCGCTTATTGTTGTAGGGCTTATATAAGAGAGAGATTTGGGTTAAAAAGGATCTTTTAGTCAGGTTTTGTTCAGGATATTAAGGATAGTGTAGATTTGTTTTATCACCATCACATCCCATTCCATGCCAAGTAAGTTTTGCCTCACGGGTACTTCTGATTCAAGTCGTTCCTTTAAGAGATTTTGTAGGGTTTTAAAAGTTGCTATTCCAACTATGTAAAGGCACGTTAGCGGCTAAACACTTCTTTGTTGCCTTTTCATACAGTTACCGCTGCTTCCTCTGTGTCAACTGTTATTTGTAAATTGTCCATATAAAATGCACGACCTATTTCAGGACAACCTTTTCCTGACCTCTAATCCTTCTGCTTATGCTGTCACCCTTTCTTCTCCGTTGGGCTCCTCCGATCACAATCTCATATCTTTATCTTGTCCTATCTCTCCAATCCCTCCTCAGGATCCCCCTAAGCGAAGGTGCCTCTGGCGTTTTGCCTCTGCTAGTTGGGGGACCTGAGGAGGTATTTTGCTGATTTTCCTTGGAATGACTACTGCTTCCGTGTCAGAGACCCGTCTTTGTGTGCTGAGCGCATAACAGAGGTGATAGTGTCTGGCATGGAGGCGTAAATTCCTCACTCTTTTTCTCGACCTAAACCTCATCTTCTTTTCCTCGCTGAAACTCAGGTGTCTGAGGCAACTGACAGTAGCCCCTTTTCTGTTCCCACCTACTTTCTCTATCCTCATTTTCGATCCAAAGCTGGATGCTGCGTTTATGTGAGCAATGACTTAACCTGCTCTCGTGCCCACGCTCTTGAATCTTCCGAGTTTTCCACCATCTGGCTACGACTACAGAGTCATTCTCATACTAAATTTATCTGTGCTGTATACCTCTCTCCTAACTCCTCTGACTATAAGAAATTCTTTGACTACTTAACTTCCAAAGTGGAGCACATTCTGACCCTCTTCCCTTTTGCAGAGATCTCCATTCTTGGAGACTTCAATGTTCACCACCAGCTTTGGCTTTCCTCTCCTTTCACTGACCATCCTGGTGAACTAGCCTACAACTTTGCTATCCTCCATGACCTAGAGCAATTCGTGCAACACCCTATTCGTATTCCTGACCGTCTTGGAGATACGCCCAACATTCTTGACCTTTTCCTGACCTCTAATGCTTCTGCTTATGCTGTCACCCTTTCTTCTCTGTTGGGCTCCTCCGATCACAATCTCATATCTTTATTTTGTCCTATCACTCCAATCCCTCCTCAGGATCCCCCTAAGCGAAGGTGCCCCTGGCGTTTTGCCTCTGCTAGTTGGGGGGACCTGAGGAGGTATTTTGCTGATTTTCCTTGGAATGACTACTGCTTCCGTGTAAGAGACCCGTCTTTGTGTGCTGAGCGCATAACAGAGGTGATAGTGTCTGGCATGGAGGCGTACATTCCTCACTCTTTTTCTCGTCCTAAACCTTCTAAACCTTGGTTTAACACAGCTTGTTCTCGTGCTATACATGATAGAGAGGTGGCCCACAAAAAGGTACTTAAGCCTTCCACCACCAGAATCTCATGCACTTTATATTTCTGCCTGGAACCATGCCAAGTCTGTTCTCCAACTAGCCAAAAACTCATTCATTAACAGAAAATGTCAAAACCTTTCAAGATCTAACTCCCCTCGTGATTTCTGGCATCTAGCCAAAAATATCTCCAATAACTTTGCTTCTTCTTCTTTCCCTCCTCTACTTCAACCATATGGCACCACTGCTATCACATCTATTTCTAAAGCTGAACTCTTTGCTCAAACCTTTGCTAAAAAGTCTACCTTGGACGATTCTGGGCTTGTTCCTCCCTCTCCTCCACCCTCTGACTACTTCATGCCACCTATTAAAATTCTTCGCAATGATGTTTTCCATGCCCTCGCTGGCCTAAACCCTCGGAAGGCTTATGGACCTTATGGGGGTCCCTCCTATTGTTCTCCGAAACTGTGCCTCTGTGCTTGCACCTTGCCTAGTCAAACTCTTTCAGCTCTGTCTGTTAACATCTACCTTTCCTTCTTGCTGGAAGTTTGCCTACATTCAACCTGTTCCTAAAAAGGGTGACCGCTCTAATCCCTCAAACTACCGTCCTATTGCTTTAATTTCCTGCTTATCTAAAGTTTTTTAATCTATCCTCAACAGGAAGATTCTTAAATATCTATCACTTCACAACCTTCTATCTGATCGCCAGTATGGGTTCCGTCAAGGCCGCTCTACTGGTGATCTGGCTTTCGTTACTGAGTCTTGGTCATCCTCTTTTAGAGATTTTGGTGAAACTTTTGCTGTTGCCTTGGACATATCAAAAGCCTTTGATAGAATCTGGCACAAAGCTTTGATTTCCAAACTACCCTCCTACGGTTTCTATCCTTCTCTCTGTAACTTCATCTCAAGTTTCCTTTCTGACCGTTCTATTGCTGCTGTGGTAGACGGTCACTGTTCTTCTCCTAAATCTATTAACAGTGGTGTTCCTCAGGGTTCTGTCCTGTCACCCACTCTCTTCTTATTATTCATTAATGATCTTCTAAACCAAACTTCTTGTCCTATCCACTCCTACGCTGATGATACCACCCTGCACTTTTCCACGTCTTTTCATAGACGTCCAACCCTTCAGGAGGTAAACATTTCACGCAGGGAAGCCACAGAACGCCTGACTTTTGATCTTTCTAAAATTTCTGATTGGGACAGAGCAAACTTGGTATTGTTCAATGCCTCAAAAACTCAATTCCTCCATCTATCAACTCGACACAACCTTCCAGACAACTATCCCCTCTTCTTCAATGACACTCAACTGTCCCCCTCTTCTACACTGAACATCCTCGGTCTGTCCTTTACTTATAATCTGAACTGGAAACTTCACATCTCATCTCTAGCTAAAACAGCTTCTATGAAGTTAGGTGTTCTGAGACGTCTCCGCCAGTTTTTCTCACCCCCCCCCCAGCTGCTAACTCTGTAAAAGGGCCTTATCCGTCCATGTGTGGAGTATGCTTCACATGTCTGGGAGGGTTCCACTCATACTGCTCTTCTAGACAGGGTGGAATCAAAAGCTTTTCGTCTCATCAACTCCTCTCCTCTAACTGACTGTCTTCAGCCTCTCTCTCACTGCCGCAATGTTGCATATCTAGCTGTCTTCTACCCCTATTTTCATGCTTACTGCTCTTTTGATCTTGCTAACTGCATGCCTCCCCTCCTTCCGCAGCCTCGCTGCACAAGACTTTCTTCTTTCTCTCACCCCTATTCTGTCCACCTCTCTAACGCAAGAGTTAACCAGTATTCTCAATCATTCTTCCCTTTCTCTGGTAAACTCTGGAACTCCCTGCCTGCTTCTGTATTTCCACCTTCCTATGACTTGAATTCCTTCAAGAGGGAGGTTTCAAGACACTTATCCACCAATTTTTGACCACTGCTTTGACCCTTTTATGGGACTGGCATTTCAGTAGGCATTTTTTTTATTAGATTTTTGTTGCCCTTGGCCAGTATCCTTCCTACATAAAAAAAAGAAAAAAAAAAAAACCCTTCCAAACATTGGTTTAACACAGCTTGTTCTCGTGCTATACATGATAGAGAGGTGGCCCACAAAAAGGTACTTCAGCCTTCCATCACCAGAATCTCATGCACTTTATATTTCTGCCCGGAATCATGCCAAGTCTGTTCTCCAACTAGCCAAAAACTCCTTCATTAACAGAAAATGTCAAAACCTTTCAAGATCTAACTCCCCTCGTGATTTCTGGCATCTAACCAAAAATATCTCCAATAATTTTGCTTCTTCTTCTTTCCCTCCTCTATTTCAACCAGATGGCACCACTGCTATCACATCTATTTCTAAAGCTGAACTCTTTGCTCAAACCTTTGCTAAAAAGTCTACCTTGGACGATTCTGGGCTTGTTCCTCCCTCTCCACCCTCTGACTACTTCATGCGACGTATTAATATTCTTCGCAATGATGTTTTCCATGTCCTCGCTGGCCTAAGCCCTCGGAAGGCTTATGGACCTGATAGGGTCCCTCCTATTGTTCTCCGAAACTGTGCCTCCGTGCTTGCACCTTACATAGTCAAGCTCTTTCAGCTCTGTCTGTCAATATCTACCTTTCCTTCTTGCTGGAAGTTTGCCTACATTCACCCTGTTTCTAAAAAGGGTGACTGTTCTAATCCCTCAAACTACCCGTCCTATTGCTTTAATTTCCTGCCCATCTAAAGTTTTTTAATCTATCCTCAACAGGATGATTCTTAAACATCTATCACTTCACAACCTGATCTGATCGCCAGTATGGGTTCCGTCAAGGCCGCTCTACTGATGATCTTCTGGCTTTCCTTACTGAGTCTTGGTCATCCTCTTTTAGAGATTTTGGTGAAACTTTTGCTGTTGCCTTGGACATATCAAAAGCTTTTGATAGAGTCTGGCACAAAGCTTAGATTTCCAAACTACCCTCCTACGGTTTCTATCCTTCTCTCTGTAACTTCATCTCAAGTTTCCTTTCTGACCGTTCTATTGCTGCTGTGGTAGACGGTCACTGTTCTCCTAAATCTATTAACAGTGGTGCTCCTCAGGGTTCTGTCCTGTCACCCACTCTCTTCTTATTATTCATTAATGATCTTCTAAACCAAACTTCTTGTCCTATCCACTCCTACGCTGATGATACCACCCTGCACTTTTCCACGTCTTTTCATAGGTGTCCAACCCTTCAGGAGGTAAGCATATCACGCAGGGAAGCCACAGAACGCTTGACTTCTGATCTTTCTAAAATTTCTGATTGGGACAGAGCAAACTTGGTATTGTTCAATGCCTCAAAAACTCAATTCCTCCATCTATCAACTCGACACAACCTTCCAGACAACTATCCCCTCTTCTTCATTGACACTCAACTGTCCTCCTCTTCTACACTGAACATCCTTGGTCTGTCCTTTACTTATAATCTGAACTGGAAACTTCACATCTCATCTCTAGCTAAAACAGCTTCTATGAAGTTAGGTGTTCTGAGACGTCTCCGTCAGTTTTTCTCACCCCCCCAGCTGCTAACTCTGTACAAGGGCCTTATCCGTCCATGTATGGAGTATGCTTCACATGTCTGGGGGGGTTCCACTCATACTGCTCTTCTAGACAGGGTGGAATCAAAAGCTTTTCTCCTCTAACTGACTCTTCAGCCTCTCTCTCACCGCCGCAATGTTGCATATCGCTGTCTTCTACCGCTATGGTAACTGCTCTTCTGATCTTGCTAACTGCATGCCTCCCCTCCTTCCGCGGCCTCGCTGCACAAAACTTTCTTCTTTCTCTCACCCCTATTCTGTCCACCTCTCTAACGCAAGAGTTAACCAGTATTCTCAATCATTCATCCCTTTCTCTGGTAAACTCTGGAGCTCCCTGCCTGCTTCTGTATTTCCACCTTCCTATGACTTGAATTCCTTCAAGAGGGAGGTTTCAAGACAATTATTCATCAATTTTTGACCACTGCTTTGACCCTTTTATGGGACTGGCATTTCGGTGGGGATATTTTTTTATTGGATTTTTGTTGCCCTTGGCCAGAGTCCTTCCTACATAAAAAAAAAAAAACAACTTTGTGGAAAAGATGTAGTGTCGACCATAATAGAAATGGACTTGAACATGAGCTAAAGAGGACAGATTTAAAACGAAATACATCCAAAGGACTATTTTCGTTGCTCGGATCGCTTAGTCATACGAACTTTGTGAAATCTGTCTTCTATCAAACTTATCCTAAGGAATGCTTTAGATATGTCGGCTACTAGGGCATATGGTTTTAGACGGAATTTCACCAACACATCAAGTAGGTTTTCAGTTAGGTTGGGTCCCATATACAAACAGTCATTCAGACTACTTGTTCCCTTGGCTGGCTGTGAGCTGCAATTGAAGACCACCCTTACTGGGGTGGTGACAGTCTTTCTTTACCACATAATGAGGGAAGTAAATGGCCAGTGTTATGATTTACTGGTTCCTCTACTTTCTTTATGAAATTACTAACGGTTTGATTTCTTATATTATCATATTATTCTAACATGGGTTTATTTTTATTTGATTTAGTCTACAAGCTGTTTAGTTGACCCTTGGCATTGATCTAATTGGTTGGTAGGGATAATGAATTTATTTTTCAAGGTAATCTGACCCATTATTGGTTGTCTTTATATTATACTGTTTTGTTTTTGGGTCATTTGCTCTTCGACATTTGGAACGTTAAGATTTATTCCTATAGTATCAAATTTCCGTAAGTTATGCATAAGTTCGTTTATTTCCTCTGTGATGTCAAGCAGTTCACTAGGGATAATTTGAGCTACAATATGGGCTTACTAGTAGGGACTAAATTGGTGTCACAAGGACGGGGTCTACTGTGTGAGTTGGTAGTACACCTTTAGCAGGTAACACTGTTCCTACCATGAAACTCCCACCAGCTGTTGCTGGTGGGAGTTTCAAATGCTGTTCAAATGCTGTTGTCAGCATTTGAACGCCATGTTTCCTTGAGGTTTTCCCTACAAATTTTTCATTGTAATCTGAACCTATTATTAGTTGAACTGAAGCCATCTCATCTAATGTTATGTTTTGATCTGCTAATTTTATAATAGCCTTTGTTTTTAAGAAGTTAGCGGTCTCCTTATAACACTATGTAACAAAATTTCACTTTTTTCTTGTCCTTGGCCTCAAACCATAATTTTCAAATTATTTCTATCTAAACAAAATAGAAAAAAAAAAGAAAAAAAATTGATTCTAAAACTCTGCTTTTGTGGTTAGAACAATGAATTTGCTTTTTTTTTACCTTATTTCATTATAGTATTTGTTACTATTGGTTTTCATGTCAGGTAAAAACCTTTGCAAAATCTTAATTGCTTATCTAATTGCTTTTGAAATGTTGTAATTAAGTTAAAACAGTGAAAGAAAGAATATAAAGTGTTCTAAAGATTTCTTTTTATTTCAATAAGATCATTCTTGAACTGACCAGATCTAGCAAGAAATTTTTCATATTTAGAAGAATTTGCTTACATTTCAGAAATCTTGTCAAATCTTCCAGTATGTTCTATCAGACACTTTTAGAAGTTTCTAGAACATTTTAGAGCATTCTACTTAATGTAAGCATTTCCAGAATATTCTAGAGCTTTCTAGAATACTGTAGAAATATATATATAAGTACCAAGAATTTTCTAGAATCTATAAGAATTTTCTAGAATGATTCAGAATATTTTTAAAATAGGTTGAAGAATATTCTACAAAGATTGAGAACATTCTGGAATACTTTTTCTAGGAAAAAAAAAACTAGGTATATTCTAGAGTACTGCTTGACAATATAAAAGTAGGGGCTTCCAGACCACCAATCAGTTCTGCTTTAGCTGCCTGAGAAGACACATCACAAGATGTGAAATGGCATCAAGAGGCTGTAATCATTCTCCAGATGCATTCTGCTACATCAAGGCAAGAGCAAAGAAGTTTTCTGTGACAGTATCTGGAAAAATATGCGAAGATTCAAAACACATTTTGCTGTGCCAGTTAGCGAGCAAGACAAGACCTAGGCACCTCATTTTGCTTGTGAGCATTGTAAGAGAACACTAGAAGGTAAAAAAACTCTTGGTTTTCAATAGTAAAATCCAATTAAGAATTAAGAATAAGAATTAAATAAGTTTAACAGAAACTTATACTCTTGTACTTTCACAGGATGGTATACAGGGGAAAACACAGCCATGAAATTTGCTATTCCTAGAATATGGCGTGAACCTACTGATCACTCAACTGACCGCTTTTTCTGCATGATGGATCTTTTTTTTTTTTTTTTATGTAAGAGGGAAACTGGACAAGGGCAACAAAAATCCAATAAAAAAATAAATGCCCAATGAAATGCCAGTCCCATAAAAGGATCAAAGCAGTAATCAAAAATTGATGGATAAGTGTCTTGAAACCTCCCTCTTGAAGGAATTCAAGTCATAGGAAGGTGGAAATACAGAAGCAGGCAGGGAGTTCCAGAGTTTACCAGAGAAAGGGATGAATGATTGAGAATACTGGTTAACTCTTGCGTTAGAGAGGTGGACAGAATAGGGGTGAGAAAGAAGAAAGTTTTGAGCAGCGAGGCCGCGGGAGGAGGGGAGACATGCAGTTAGTAAGATCAGAAGAGCAGTTAGCATGAAAATAGCGGTAGAAGACAGCTAGAGATGAAACATTGTGGCGGTGAGAGAGAGGCTGAAGGCAGTCAGTTAGAGGAGAGGAGTTGATGAGACGAAAAGCTTTTGATTCCACCCTGTCTAGAAAAGCAGTATGAGTGGAATCCCCCAGACACGTGAACCATACTCCATACTTGGACGGATAAGGCCCTTGTACAGAGTAAGCAGCTGGGGGGGTGAGAAAAACTGGCGGAGACGTCTCAGAACACCTAACTTCATAGAAGCCGTTTTAGCTAGAGATGAGATGTGAAGTTTCCAATTCAGATTATAAGTAAAGGACAGACCGAGGATGTTCAGTATAGAAGAGGGGGACAATTGAGTGTCACTGTAGAAGAGGGGATAGTTGTCTGGAAGATTGTGTCGAGTTGATAGATGGAGGAATTGAGTTTTTGAGGCATTGAACAATACCAAGTTTGCTCTGCCCCAATCAGAAATTTTAGAAAGATCAGAAGTCAAGCGTTCTGTGGCTTCCCTGCGTGAAATGTTTACCTTCTGAAGGGTTGGACGTCTATGAAAAGACGTGGAAAAGTGCAGGGTGGTATTATCAGTGTAGGAGTGGATAGGACAAGAAGTTTGGTTTAGAAGATCATTAATGAATAATAAAAAGAGAGTGGGTGACAGGACAGAACCCTGAGGAACACCACTGTTAATAGATTTAGGAGAAGAACAGTGACCGTCTACCACAGCAGCAATAGAACGGTCAGAAAGGAAACTTGAGATGAAGTTACAGAGAGAAGGATAGAAACCGTAGGAGGGTAGTTTGGAAATCTAAGCTTTGTGCCAGACTCTATCAAAAGCTTTTGATATGTCCAAGGCAACAGCAAAAGTTTCACCAAAATCTCTAAAAGAGGATGACCAAGACTCAGTAAGGAAAGCCAGAAGATCACCAGTAGAGCGGCCTTGACGGAACCCATACTGGCGATCAGATGGAAGGTTATGAAGTGATAGATGTTTAAGAATCTTCCTGTTGAGGATAGATTAAAAAACTTTAGATAGGCAGGAAATTAAAGCAATAGGACGGTAGTTTGAGGGGATTAGAACGGTCATCCTTTTTAGGAACAGGGTGAATGTAGGCAAACTTCCGCAAGAAGGAAAGGTACATGTTAACAGACAGAGCTGAAAGAGTTTGACTAGGCAAGGTGCAAGCACGGAGGTACAGTTTCGGAGAACAATAGGAGGGACCCCATCAGGTCCATAAGCCTTCCGAGGGTTTAGGCCAGCAAGGGCATGGAAAACATCATTGCGAAGAATTTTAATATGTAGCATGAAGTAGTCAGAGGGTGGAGGAGAGGGAGGAACAAGCTCAGAATCGTCCAAGGTAGACTTTCTAGCAAAGGTTTGAGCGAAGAGTTCAGCTTTAGAAATAGATGTGATAACAGTGGTGCCATCTGGTTGAAATAGAGGAGGGAAAGAAGAAGAAGCAAAGTTTTTGGAGATATTTTTGGTTAGATGCCAGAAGTCAAGAGATCTTGAAAGGTTTTGACACTCTGTTAATGAAGGAGTTTTTGGCTAGTTGGAGAACAGACTTGGCATGGTTCCGGGCAGAAATATAAAGTGCATGAGATTCTGGTGATGGAAGGCTTAAGTACCTTTTGTGGGCCACCTCTCTATCATGTATAGCACGAAAACAAGCTGTGTTAAACCAAGGTTTGGAAGGTTTAGGTTGAGAAAAAGAGTGAGGAATATATGCCTCCATGCCAGACACTATCACCTCTGTTATGCGCTCAGCACACAAAGACGGGTCTCTGACACGGAAGCAGTAGTCATTCCAAGGAAAATCAGCAAAATACCTCCTAAGGTCCCCCCAACTAGCAGAGGCAAAACGCCAGAGGCACCCTCGCTTAGGGCGATCCTGAGGAGGGATTGGAGCGATGGGACAAGATTGTCCTGTCACTCCGATCACAATATGAGATTGTGATCGGAGTTAAGTAGTCAAAGAATTTCTTTTAGTCAGAGGAGTTAGATGAGAGGTATACAGCTCAGATAAATTTAGTTTGAGAGTGACTCCTTAGTCATAGCCAGATGGTGGAAAACTCTGAAGATTCAAGAGCGTGGGCACGAGAGCAGGTTAAGTCATTGCGCACATAAACGCAACATCCAGCTTTGGATCGAAAATGTGGATAGAGAAAGTAGGAGGGAACAGAAAAGGGGCTACTGTCAGTCGCCTCAAACACCTGAGTTTCAGTGAGGAAAAGAAGATGAGATTTAGAAGAGGAGAGGTGGTATTCTACAGATTGAAAATAAAATTAGATAGAATGTTGCAGAAGTTAATGAAGAAAAGGTTGAGGGGGGTGTCAAGACACTTAGGGTCGTCGACAGAAAGCCAGTCCGACCTGGGGACATTTATGGTCCCCCTCCCCAGATGGAGACTCCGAGGCTGGTGTAGGAGTCGGCATGATAATTTTGAAATTTTGAGTGAAGGGTGTGTGTGTTATTAGGTGCTTGTAGTTTTGTGTGGAGGAAGAGAGTTGTCTTTAGAGGGCAGGCTGTGACTGCCCCTTTGTGTTGTGAGACACAAAGGGAAACGTTCAGTGAGGTCACAGCTGGGTTTAATGATAAGTTCACAGCACCCCCTGAACAGTGCTTTAGACCTCACTGGGAGTAATTATCGTTTCGGCAGGTGTCTACTGCCTCCTCCATATAGCAGTAGTCAGTAGTCAAACGCCGATCTGGGAAAAATGCACCTGCTGTCTTCTATCCAGACATTCCATCTTCCATTGCACCAGTACCACACAGTGCTGATCTTCCTGTACCACCTCCTCCAGAAAGAAGTCCACTATCAGAAGAAAGCAGCAAGTCAAAAGATAAACTAAACAGAGCGGAAGACTGTGACATCACAGATACAGTTGTTATTGGGAGGAATCCTTCCTACCCAAACCAAAGAGACTTTAATGACCACATCAGAGATCCTGGTTTGACAAAGTCAAATGGTGAGCTTTTGATTTCAAGGCTGAAGGAATGGGATTTACTTGATGACGTCACGTGCAAGTGATCAGCCAAATAAAACATCACAAACACTTCTCCAGGTTCTTTACAAAGGAGGACAGGCTATGCTACTGCAATGATGTATCAGGAATGTTTGATGCTATTGGAATTACTTGCAATGCAGATGAATGGAGACTCTTCATTGATAACTCCTCCAAAAGCCTGAAAGCTGTAATTCTGCACAATGGAAATAAGTATCCATCTCTTCCTCTTGCTCATTTTCAGCATCTTAAAGAGGACTACAGCAGTGTATAGCTCCTACTGGAAACTTTGAACTACAACAAGTATGTCTGGGAAGTTATTGGAGACTTCAAGATCGTGCCTTTCTTAATGGGACTGCAAGAATGTTTTATCAAGAATCTCTGTTTTCTTTGCCTTTGGGACAGTAGAGACAGAGCAGCACATTACCAGAGAAAGCACTGACCTCCAAGGACTGACACTACAGTGGGAGCACACAATATCAAACATGAGCCATTGGTGAATCCTCGAAAGGTTTTGTTTCCTCCACTACACATCAAACTGGGTCTCATGAAACAGTTTGTTACGACTCTTGACAAGGAGTCTGCTGCCTTCAAATACCTTCAAGACTTCTTTCCTAAGCTTTCAGAGGCAAAGGTGAAAGCTGGTATCTTCATTGTGCCACAGGTAAGGAAAATTATGGAGTGCTCAGAATTTCTACAGAAGCTCACATAAATGGAGAAAAAAGCTTGGGAGTGCTTCATTGCTGTAGTAAAGGGCTTTCTTGGCAACAACAAGACTGATAACTATGTGGTACTTGTTAAAACTTCAGTGAAAAGCTATGGTGAGATGGACTGCAGAATGTCCTTGAAGGTCCATGTCCCAAATGGTCACCTCAACAACTTCAAGGAGAATATGGTACCATATTCAGAGTAACATGGGGAACGCTTCCACAAAGATATAATGAATTTGGAACAGAGATAACAAGGATCCTTCAATGAAATCATGATGGGAGACTACATTTGGGGATTCGTACATGAAAGTGATTTGTTATATTCATGCAAATCAAGAAAACTGTTAATTTTTAATCCTAAAAATTAGTTTCAGAAGTTTTAAAATAAATTTTTGTCATTTGAATTTATGTTTTATTGTTTTTTTGTCCAAAAAATGGTGAAAATGGTAAAATTTAGCTATTTTGGAGAAAAAAATAATTCTAAACCACAAACGCAAGGTTTGACAGGAATAATGGACATTTTCTATTGTTTCGCAATGAAACGAGTTGGGAAATAACACTTGCTTGTCAAAGACAAAAATCGTATTCCATAGCGTATTCTTTGATGGTTAGATTGGTGTTCATGTCTGGGATCATAACTGCGGTTATCTTTGTTTTAAATTTATCTAATTTTATGATGGGTCTTATTATGTCATAAATTTGGGTATTATTATTAGTTAGGAAACTTGAGATTAACTGAGCTTGTCCTGTTATTGGGAGGTTTAAAGTTGCCACTTTGACTACTAATGTCTGCTTCTGCTATCGAAACTGCTGCAGGACAGATAAGATGCTTATTGTTGGTGTCATCAAGTGAGGGGGGGTTAGCTTGGTATCATACCCTATCATCTCACATACAACATGATGTACACCTCTCTTACATATACAGGTTAGTTTTACAGTCTTTCGTTTGATGTGACTCACTTAGGCATAATGTGCACCTCCTTAACTCCACTAGTCTATTTACTCTCCTCTCTGATCTTTGGTAATTACCACAGTGTATTGAATTATGCTGGTCAGAGTAAAACGCACATTTTTTAATAGCTGGTGTTTTATGTCTTGTTCCTGTCCTGTAGTATGGAGTGGTACCTCTGGCCTCTGTGGTCCCATAACTTGGCTTGGTTTTATTTAATGGGCAATAGTTTGTTCTGGATTCACCTCCTTTCATTTTATAGGATGGGGTTTTATGCATTCGTTCATGGTAAGTTTTGTTATTAGAATCTGTATTACTTGGTTTAGATGTCTTGTCATTGCTCATGTTCTTACAAATTTCCAGCAATGACTCATCTATTTCCTTAAAGGTGAAGTGGCTCTTTTAGCCACTTCACTTTTTTATTTGGTTTCCTTTGTATAATGATGTTTATGAACCAAGCTGCTTCCTCAATATTAGTATTTGACTTCAGGAATTCTAATATACTATTGACATTAATCCTGATAAGTTGTAAATCCTTGTAATTATGGTTAGGGGAGGTTAAATCTAGGAGTTTATAGACCAGCTTGATGATTATTTGCTCTTTATCATTATAATTAAAATGAACAATTTGATAGCAATATCATAATTTTCTTCAGTAATTGCTAATTCAGAAATAATCAAGTAAGCAGTACCTTTTATTTGGCTTAGCAGAAAGGAATGTCTAAGCAATGTCTTGTCTTTGATGAATTAATACTCTGCACTTATCCCAAAATCAAAGCCACTCGGTTATATTTCCTTAAAATTCTGGTAAATTTATGGTTGGTAATGTTATGTTAGGTTGACCTCTCATTATGGAATTAGGAGGGGTGTTGTTAGTAAAGTTACTTCTCATTTGTTCTAATTGATTTAGTTAAATATTCACCATAATTTGTTTCTTGCTGTTCATAGACTGAAATAATTTGATAATTTTCTTCAGAATCTTACTCCGTTACCAGTTTAACTTCTATTTTATTGAAACTAGTCTTATAGTTACTACACTTTTCCTTTAATGATTCTATTACCTTCTGTAATTTGCCTTGGGTTCACTGTTCATTAATTTATTACCTTCTTTAATTGTTCTTGTTAACCAACCTTGCTTTGCTGACAAGGATTTCTTTAAGATTTTGATAGTCATGTTTGTAGATTTAATTTTATGATGTTATTTACTGGTTAATCGAGTAGTCGGTCCTTGCCCACCTGTTTTGTTATGATCTGTGATACCTCCGGCTCTGCTGAATTCAACGGGTGTTTGAGTTTGTTTTCAGGTTGGGCTCTAATTTAGTAGTTTGTTATATATGCCTTCGTTACATCATCCCCATCTTTCGGTTTATGAATTGTCTTTTTTTTTTTTTTTTTGTATGTAGGAGAGACACCGGCCAAGGGCAACAATAACCTAATAAAAAAAAAAAGCCCACTGAGATGCCGGTCCCCGAATAGGGTTCAAAGCAGTAGTCAAAAAATGAAGGATAAGTGTCTTGAAACCTCCCTCTTGAAGGCGTTTAAGTCATAGTAAGGTGGAAATACAGAAGCAGGCAGGGAATTCCAGAGTTTACCAAAGAAAGGGATGAATGATTGAGAATACTGGTTAACTCTTGCATTAGAGAGGTGGACAGAATAGGGTTGAGAGAAAGAAGAAAGTCTTGTGCAGCGAGGCCGCGGGAGGAGGGGAAGCAAACAGTTAGCAAGATCAAGTTTAAGTCATAGTAAGGTGGAAATACAGAAGCAGGCAGGGAATTCCAGAGTTTACCAAAGAAAGGGATGAATGATTGAGAATACTGAAGAAGAGGGAATAGTTGCCTGGAAGGTTGTGTCAAGTTGACAGATGGAGGAATTGTGTTTTTGAGGCACTGAACAGTACCAAGTTTGCTCTGCCCCAATTTTAGAGAGAACAGAAATCAGGCGTTCTGTGGCTTCCCTGCGTGAACTGTTTATTTCCTGAAGGGTTGGACGTCTATGAAAAAGACGTGGAAAAGTACAGGGTGGTATCATTAGCAAAGGAGTGGATAAGACAAGAAGTTTGATTCTGAAGATCATTGATGAATAATAGGAAGAGAGTGAGTAACAGGACAGAACACTGATGAACACCACTGTTAATAGATTCAGGAGAAGAACAGTGACCGTCTACCACAGCAGCAATAGGACGGTCAGAAAGGAAACTTGAGATGAAGTTACAGAGAGCCGTAGGAGGGTAGTTTGAAAATCATAGCCTTGTGCTAGACCTCGCTGCATAAGAATTTCTTCTTTCTCTCAACCCTATTTTGTCCATCTCTCTAATGCAAGAGTTAACCAGTATTCTCAGTCCCTTTCTTTGGTAAATTCTGGAACTCCCTGCCTGCTTCTCTATTTCCACCTTACTATGACTTGAGCTCCTTCAAGAGGGAGGTTTCAAGACACTTATCCTTCATTTTTAGACTACTGCTTTGGACCCTATTCAGGGACCGGTATCTCAGTGGGCTTTTTTTTTTTTTTTATTGGATTTTTGTTGCCCTTAGCCAGGGTTCCTCCTACATAAAAAAAAAACAGAAATGTCACCCAACTATCTCCCTCAGCTACACTGTATACACTCAGTCTTTCCTTTTCTAAAAATGTGAACTGGAAATTTCGCATCTCTCTTTTCCTGTTCAAATAAATTCCATGAAGTTGGGTGTATTTTCCTTCTTCCAGCTGCTACCTCTATACAGGTCCCTTATCCATTTATTAAGTACTGCTCATACAGTCATTTCAAACATTTGAAACACTTGAAACATTTATTAATCGCCAGTAAAGTGTAGTTCCACTAGTTTCAGCTCTGTAATCAGCCCAGCCTTTCTTATAAGCAAAAGCTTTTCAGGCAAAAGTGAATAAGAAAATACGTATAGGCTATCTTAAATAATAAACAAACAAATTACAAAAACTAAAAAAAAAATATGAAAGATAATAAAATCTAGAATAAATGAAATGAATACAACAAAATCAGTAAAAGAATAATAACAAAGAAAAGAGACAAAAATAAACAGATAATGAAAAAAATTTATATCAGATACAAAAAGTAATAATAAAATTTTCCTCTTGTTACTTAAAAGAATATATATATACATATTATATATATATATATATATATATATATATATATATATATATATATATATATATATATATATATATATATATATATATATATATATATATATATATATATATATATATATATATATATATATATATATATATATATATATATATATATATGTATACATATAAGATACTCGTAAGAATTATATACGACAAGAGTTAATAAGAATCCTAGAGATAATGTGTAAGTTTACTTTTAAATACGTTGAAAGAGAGAGCATTCTTGATATCCTGAGGGAGAAACTTCTACATCAAAGGTCCCAGGTACATGGTGGAGTGTCGAAAGAGACTCAAAGGCGACGAGATAGAAGGCAGATTTGCTCCCTGTGCCGTGTAGGATGCTGATGAGAAGGAAATGAAGGACTGATTTTTTTTTTTTTTTTTTTGTACGTACAGAATGCAATTGAAAGTTTAGTTGTATTCTGAAGTTCAATTGCTTTTGCGTTTCTAAAGAGAGGGGTGGTGTTTTCAAGATAAGAAAAGTTTGTGATAATTCGAATAGTCTTCTTATGTAGTATGTTTAGGCATGTCAAATGGGTGGCATAAGTGGTGCTCCAGATTGGTTCACAGTAGAGATGGTGTGGATATACATGTGCATAATATAAGGCTTTTAGTACCTCACAGGGCATAAAATCTCTTAATTTATACAGCATGGCAGTGCATATTGAAAGTTTTGAGGAAGCATTACTTATATGGGATTTAAAATCAATGCTTTCATCGAATATGACTCCTGTCAATTTCCGATTAATTGATTTACTTATTATATTATTACTGATTTTCAAATCAGGTAACAAAATATTTGCTTTATTAGAAAATAACATATAGTAAGTTTTAAAAGTATTAATTGGAGATATCACAACTTGTAGTTCATGGTCTCAAGAATGTGACAAAGTATAAGAGTAACCAACTGTGAATTTTATTTTCTCTCATGAATTGACGCTGTACTTCAATGGAATTTTCATTATCTGGAGTATATGACAATAATAATGCCAACAGTATATCTTCGTTGAGTAAAAAATGCAACATTTAATAGGTAATATAAGAAATCTTCATAGAGAGCCTTGTTACACACGTTAAAATAGTCAGTTTTTGCAGAAAAGACAACGCTTGCACCAAGACATCATACTTAGGCCAAATAACGTTAAAAAAAAAAAAAAGCAAAACACATATCAGTATCTGTGACTAGTGAAATACTGTCATACGTTATGAAACAGTAACATCCTTGGGCAGAATCCTGTCACGCTGCGAGACACATGATTATATATATATATATATATATATATATATATATATATATATATATATATATATATATATATATATATATATATATATATATATATATATATATATATATATATATATATATTTTTTTTTTTTTTTTTTTTTTTTTTTTTTAGGCGGTGAGCGAGGGCCGTCAACAATAACAAAACGGGGGATGATGACTGTGTTTGTGAGTGTTGTGGCAATCTATAAATCTGATTCAAGAAAAAGTTGAAAATATCCATTTATGGCTGAAGTAAACATAGGAAAGGACTCGCAGTTATCGTACTGAACACTGTATGTGAGGGCATCAAGGATGCGTTCAGTTGAGCGACTCGGTTTACGCTGGTTGCCCATTTCTCATATGAACGCTCTCTTTGCGCGACTGGGGTCGCCTGCTCGGGTGACTCCGTTTACCCAAAGCGAAGAGGTGGGACGCTCTGTGCTCTGATGACATCACAACAAAAATGGCCACCCAACCATACTAGTGTTATACTCGCTCATTTATTGCAGATGACTGCAATATTGTTCGCATACATGCAATGACATGCACTAGCAAGTAAAGTACTGACTCTTAAATATATATAAGAATGAAAATAAAGGATGGGTGATTAATGATAGTAGTAACGGATCTTCACCAAGAACCTCATCGCCAAGGACAGCAAGTGCTCCATTATACAAATAATCAAGTGAATAAGCGTCAGCTACATTTTTACAGCTACTGAGTTGGGTAGAATTTGGCCGTTTCCATGGCAACGTCAATGATTTGTTTGCAGTATCCCGGGAGGTGCCCAAAATCGTTCAGTTGGGCGACTCAGGTGACTCGGGTTATCTGGGCCGCCTGAGTCTTGGTACTGAATGCAGTCCAGGACCGTAAGAGCTCAAGCGCCGCCTCCCTAAATATGGAATTCCACATCAAAAGAATTGGCAACTCTTCCTCTGTCTACCTTTGACGTTTGTAACACTGTTTTGCCAGCTTCCATACAGTTGAAAGTCCTGTAGTAGCAAGTGGAGTCACGAGTTATCGACTTGGGATCCACGTGTTGTGTGTGATGGTTGAGACAAGGGGCTCGTTCATTCAGGACCAGCAGGGCCCCAAGTCCAGCGAGTGGGAGCCGAACAGTGGGAGCGCTCGACGCACAGCAGGTAACCATCTTTCGCCCTATCAGCGTTTTTCTCCATAGGAAACACGTTATCCGTCATCCGGGGCTAATCACCGTACTGCTTACTAGCCTTCCTCACGCTTCCTCCCCCAGTCCTGCCCTAACCTCGTTCATATCCAATCTTTTCCTCTGACTAACTAGTGCCACCTATTAATCCTTTGCCTTACCATCATTACTAACTCATTATTTTATTGACTTTCTCTAATACAGCATTCATTCATCCTTCAATACTAGTATTTTCTCCTATTTTTTTCAATACTCTGAGCCCATAATACTTTTCCTTCATGTTGTTTATTGTATTATTATTATTATTATTATTATTATTATTATTATCATTATTGTTGTTGTTGTTGTTGTTGTTGTTGTTGTTGTTGTTGTTGTTATACTATGTTCTTTTTGCTGTTGTGATACCAGGAAGGTGTTGAAAACTTCATTATATACTTCAGATAAAACATTTTATTAAGATTTAAATCCCAGCTCATGCAAAAAAAAAAAAAAAAAAATGTACACAAACTTAAAAGGGAATTACATTTTACGTGCTAACGCGCATACACACTCTACGTTTTTTTTTTTTTTCGGGGGAGGGGTCAAAGCGAAAGCCCTGCTCTTCAGAGCAGGGCTTTCACCTGAAACTTAGTTGAAATCGATATCTTTCTTAGAAGTGCTGTTATTGTTGATAAACTTTGGACGCAGTTTTCTCAGTTTTTAAAAAGTGGCGCTTGAGCCCCTATGATCCTGATGCCCTCATATAGTATATTGTTATGTGGGCAAGGAAATGTTTGTTTTCACTGGTTAAATCTAGCGGGCTGGGCGGCCATGCCAGGGAGCGGTGGGTTGTGTAGAAGCAGAGGCAGAGGGGACGCCGTGACATCAGACTCCTTGCCCCGCCTTCTGTTTCGCTTTTGTGCCCTATCTCCGCAGGTGTGACCCCTGTGTACACCTGTGCTGAGAGACACTGACTGTAGTAAGCGACAGTGACAGTGGTGGTAACTTTTCACCTGTGATTTAGGTATAAAACTGTTTGCAGTGGTGGCGTCCACCCTTCCCTTGTGCCCCATCCTGCTCCTGCGACCTTGAACTTGTACGTGTGTGGTTTCCGTCAATATAAGGCAGTAAAGGACTCCAATGTTTGCTTGCATCCTTCCCTTGAGTGTGTAGGTAAATAGCCTGGTAAGTCCTCGTTCCAGCTCGGACCCCTGTAATAAGTACTGTCGCCCCGCCGCAGCACCTGTATCTTCGCCTCAAGAGACGGAGCCTGCGGGTGTATTCTAGGAGGCCTACCTGACGAGGGGGGGGATGGCGACATGACAATATGAATAGAGTATACGAGTATATATATATATATATATATATATATATATATATATATATATATATATATATATATATATATATATATATATATATATATATATATATATATATATATATATATATATATATATATATATATATATATATATATATATATATATATATATATATATATATATATATATATATATATATATATATATATATAATATCTAAACATAGAGGAAACGAATGTGAAAAAAATACAATGACCATAAGTATATAGAAATGAATTCATAAAACGAGAGATTTAAAGTTGACCACATCTTTTTTTCTATAAGGAGAACGACGCTACGGACATCTGGCGGCTGAGAGTATGAACTAGAAGTCGTGTTATCTCCAATTAAAGTCTATTACTTAAGCACCAATTATGTAGTTGAGGCTTTGATTAGCCTATAGGGAATAATGTTTAAAGAATAGAGTATGTGAAATATATAAGGTCATGTCATCTGCAAAGAGGATGATATTAGCAGAGGTGAAGATATTAGGAATATCGTTAATATTCATAAGGAACAAAATTGGCCGTGAAACACTATGTTGTGGGACAGCAAAAGAAATATTTCGTGTGGAAGACTTATAGCCATCATATATTGTGCACTGAGTTTTGTTTGTTAGGTAGTCTTTGAATTAGGAGTGTATAGCTCCACGTATGTCATAAAAATATAATCTGTCAATGAGAATTGTGTGGTTAACAGTATTAGAGGCTTTGGAAAAGTCAAGAAAGATTAATAATAGTGGTGGTCTGTTATTAAAAGAAGGATAAAGGCGAAAAGAAAACACACTTTGGGCAACATAAGTGCTTTAATCTGACCTTAAGCCATAGTGACATTTACTCACCATTGTTTTGGTATCAAGATATGACACTAACTTATTTTTCATTAACAATTCAAATATTTTAGAAAAAAGAGATAGGGTGGATATAAGGCGACAATTGTTAGAATCCATTTTTTGGGCCAGATTTATGCAGAGGTGTAAGATTTGCAATTTTTAAAGCAGAGGGAAACTTACCAGTAGATAAAGTATTAAAAAGTAATTCAACGGGGTAAGCAATTACCACAGTTTAATTATGTCGACGGAGATTTCATCAACAATTGACTTTTTATTTTTGAGTCTTGATAACACTGCTAACGTCAGTGGAAGCGGCAGGGAGGACAATCATAGTTTTGATCATTTCCTTTTCTATAAGTGGTATTTTTAATAGTAGAGGGGTAAAGTTCATTAAGGGGTTGTTGACGGCCTGCTAATTAATAGTTAGCCATATTTTCTTATTACTTTTTTTTTAAGTTATTGAAAATATCTATGTAGTAATTATGCTTGGCTGCTCTAATTATTCGTGTAAGATGGTCACGGTACAAATTGAAAGCGTTGTGATTAATGGTTCCTAATTCGAATGAGTAATTTACTCGTATATTTAATCGAGTTTAGTATTTTGGATATTAACCTCGGAATAGACAGTCAAACAGAACAGAATCTCTTCACCCCTATCCTCTAAAATGATATCTTGAATCTCTCAGTAAACTATGCAATGTTGCAGCCTTTCATTATCTTCTACCGCTGTTTCCATCGATGCTGCTCTTCTGAACTTGCTAACTGCATGTGTTCGACTCGCTTTACAAGAATTTCTTTACTCTTACCCCTGCTTTAAGCACATTATTAATGCAAGTTAACCCATAGTTTCACTTTCATCTCCTTCACTGATAAACTCTCAATCTCTCCGTGTCTGTCTTCCTCCTTCCTACGACTTGAATTGTTTCAATAGAGGAGTATCATTATACATCAGGAACAAAATTCACAGACCTTTTGGTTTTATTCTTGCCATTTCCTTTTTTGAAAGCAACATTATGGATAGGCTTATTTTTATCCTTGGCTGGAGTTCTTAGCACATAATATATCAGCCTCAATGGTGGCCAAATCAAATACCCACGACCCATCGACGGCTACATCAACAAGAGGAGCTTCTAAACACCGGCCTTAATTGCCACGTCCTCTCTAAGACAAAGAAGTTCCAGAAGCGAGTGGAATGTGAGGTAACATCGAAAAACTTTCGAAAAAAGGCGAAATTACCATCGACCTTTCATTCAAGCAAGAAATCATGGCAGAAGCATACTGACGCAGCGAAGCAGCTTAAATCCGACCCTGACGTCACAATCAGAAGAGCGGACAAGACGGCAGCTTCCGTTCTCATGGACACTTTCGAATGGTTCAGGAAGATAGACGACATTTCTGGCCGACACAAGGAAATTTGCTAAGATCACTAAGGACCCCACAGAAGCACTCAAGACGAAACTCAACAAGATAATTATTAAATGCAACGCTACCAGCAACAGCATCAAGTTTGACAAGCTCTTTGGCAAGTACAGCATGGTTACTGTTATGGTAACATTAAAAAGCACAAGCCAGGAAACAAGATGCGCCCAATTATCTCCCAGATCCCTACACCCACGTACCATATCGCTAAGAAACTGTGTAATATACTGGCATCTTATGTTCCCACTCCCTACAGTCTACAGTCTACAGGCGATTTCCTCTGTATCCTCAAGAGCAATACTGCAAGTTGTAACATTGCCTCGCTGGATGTGGAATCAATTTTCACCAATGTTCCAATCAAACGTATCACTGACCGAGTTTACCACAGCGACTCTGCTCCACCACTTGACATCCCTGAAACTACACTACGCCGACTTCTTGATTGCTGCACCATGGAAGCCAAGGCCTTTCACCCGCCTCCGAGACAATAAGTACCGCCAGATTGACGGTGTAGTCATGGGTTCTCCCTTGGGGGTGCTCATGGCCAACTTCTTTATGGGCTGCGTGGTGGAAGAAGTCTTCAAGAAAACCGAGAATCCTGATATATATATTACCGCTATATAGATGACATATTTATCAAGACCAAGAACGAAGATGGCGCCATAAAACTCAAGCGCTGCCTCGAAGAAACTTCCAGTCTTACCTTTACCAATAAAGCACAGTGTAAACGGTGCCATACCCTTCCTCGACGTCCTCGTGAAACAGCAGCAAGAGTCCTTTAATAGAGAAGTTTACACCAAGTCCACTAATACCGAACGCTGCCTGAACGGAAGGAGCGGATGTCCTGACAAATACAAGGACTCTACCAACGGTATGTACATCCGCAGGGCACTCACACACTGCAGTACTTGGCAGCAAATACATAAAAAAAAAAAAAATAGAAAGGGCATCGTAAGTATTGATTAATAACGGCCTCAGTGAAAAGAATATCGTCTGCCTCACTAAAAAGATCACTGATAAGTGATATAGCTCCAGCTCTTCCGAAAATACAAGAAAACCCGACATCAACATATTTTACCGTGCCTTCTTCTCTACTGAATACAAAGAAGAAGAGAGGATCATCACACAAACTGTGAAAAGAAACTTGAAGCCCACTGACCCGGAAAGAAAAATTAACCTTCCTGCTCAGAATCAGTCCCCGCATTGAAAGAGAGACAACCTAGAAGTCACATGTCGTATATAGGTTCACTTGTAACCGAGGAAACTGCGAAACCCTTCCTCCATCCTACATCGTCATGACGACAACGAAGCTGTCGCAACGCCTCACCTGCCATCTAACATCCAAAGCCCCAAAGAAACACTTACAGCAGCAACATAGCATCAAGATCACAAGACAATGCCTAGAAGAGAATACCGAAATTGTGGGCATGTGTATTGATCCAAGGCGCCTTGCAATACTAGAAGCCTTGTACATCAAAAAAGTCACCGCTGAACTCAACATACAAACCGATGACCTTCAACCCCCTGCCAAGCATGAAAAGAAACACCCAATCACAGCCTCCGCATAACAGAGCACAGCCAGCCAATCAGCGACTCTTGCGAGCCAGAGTGACTCCACGGGCCACTGAATAAATACTGGGCCACACAGCGACTCCAGCCATTGACTCATATGAGACTTACACAGTCGACTGGACTCCACTGAGGTAACAGCTCGCCGATGTCGTGCCAAATCTCTTGCGGGTCCAAATTTCTTCCAGGTGACGCCACTGCACATGTGCACCACATCGAGGGGACAGCATAAAAAAAAATCACCTAAGTATTTTATATATTTTTAAGTATTATCAACTACTTTTTGAGGTTTTATTGACAAATTACTATTGCTTCATTGTATGTGGATATATTAGGATAGGAATGGAGCAAGTAAACAAGAGTAATGAGTGATAACAGAGCACCAGAATCTTCTCTCTGTGCAAGTATCAAGTCCTACCACCTTGTTATGTATTTTACGCATTATCAACATCGTTATGGAGTCTTATTGACAAATTACTAACGCTTCATTGCCTGTGGAATGATTTAAGGTAGGGAAGCAGTAAGTAAACAAGAGTAATGAATGACAACAGAGCACCAAAATCTTCTCCCTCAAGTCTTACCACCATGTTTTATGTTTAAAATATTCCACAGACAATGAACCATTAGTAATTTGTCAATAAAATCTTATACCGATGTTGGTAATACGTAAAATACTTAAACATAAAACATGGTGGTAAGACTTGACATGTGCAAAGGGAGAAGATTCTGGTGCTCTGTTATCACTCATTACTCTTGTTTACTTGCTCCATTCCTATCCTAACATATCCGCATACAATGAAGCAATAGTGATTTGCCAGTAAAACCTCACAAAGTAGTTGATAATGCGCAAAAATATATAAAATACCTGGATGATGTTTTGACGTTGTCTCCTCGATATGGTGTTCATATGCAGTGGCGCCACTCGAGAGAAATTTGGACCCGGGAGAAATTTAGCACGACACCGGTACGCCCGCTACTAGAACTGTTCTGCCCCACTTCTTGCTCCACTGTGTCAGGCCGGTCACGTCAGGTAGCGCCTGGTACCTTCGCGACTGTGTTACCTGGCCAGGTTACGGTTCTTAGAAGTGAAGCCCCTGGACTGGAGTTGGGCTCCCCTGCCCTGGAAGACCTGCGCAAGGGGGATTCCCGCTTGGGCAGTCCTGCCCAGGCACCAAGTCATGTTGTACCGGGGATTCCCACTTGGTTGAGTCCCACCCAGGCAACTTTTTTTTTCTCCCACTATCTTTTTTTTTTTTCTTTTCGCCCTTAGCGTCCGCCTGGTGGTGAAGGTGAACCCTGCGGCTTTGCTCAAGGGGTGTCCTTAGAGGGCTGCCTTAAGCCACCAGGTCAGGTCGGGCAAAAACTCGGTCAAGGATAGGGAGCGAAGCAGGATGACTACGACGGTCGTTAGGGACTGGGCCACCAAACTGCTTCACCTAGGTATGCTCCTTCCATAAATCATTAATTTCTTAGCTGTGTTGTCAAGTCGGGCCTTGGCCCCCAATAGGAAGCTGTGTTTGTTGTTAATGTTGTGTTTTTGTTTATTATTATGTTATAAAACATGGCAAGAGTTAAAATTAAATGTAGAGGCTGTGATGAAAAGAAAAAAAAATCAAGCTTCTAGAGATCCTTTGTACAAGACAAATTCAAGTGACAGATCTACCAGGCTCCAGATGGCTACGCTCTGATTCTACTGAACAAAGATCATGCAGATAAGATATTCAACGCTGAAGTAAAAAAACCACTAGAAGAAAATTATTCACTCTATTCCTACCACCAAAACTTAAAGTGAAGAAAAGCGTAATAATTACAAGAGTTAATGACATCATAAATACTCCAGACGCGAAGATGAGATCGAGGAGGAATTTTTAGAGAACACATGGATAGATGACCTAGATGCGTTATTCAAGTTTCCAAAGTCAAACACAATCAAGATCACTTTCACACAAACAGCTTTGGCAAAGAAATGCTTTGTAACAGGACTTCTGGCGTTTAATTTGAGCATCCCACACATTGACATCAAGTAAGAAACATTCATTCCCATCATATGTTGCATGAAGTGTTACAAACTCTAAGATCACCAAACAAGAGACTGCAAAAAAGACAAAGATTACAAAGTATGTAGGATTACAGCAGTGTAGGACATGTGGCATCACTGTAAAGAAACAATAAAGAAATGCATAAATTGCGACGGGGAGCACAGTACTTTGGCTATGAGATATCCAAAAAGAAAAGAGGTCATTAAACAAAAAAGGAAAGAGGAAGCAGACAGGGGAACATTAACTCATCAGCAACAAAAGCTTAACCACAACCTAAAACGAGTACAGTCCACCAGCACTGAAGATTAGCTCCGAATCAACATCTGCATCGTACACACCCACTACAGGAATATTGAAAATCCGGGAACATATGAAAAGAACTAAACAAAATACTTCAGTATAACAAAGTGCCATATATCAGAATTCCAGATGTCTCCGACTCAAGCAAAATTTTAATTATCACATCACGCAAAATACAACCAATGGATGAGGAACAAGCAAGTGGAACTGCGCAGCCTGACATGTGGGAAATAAATAAGACAATACAAACGTTAGAGGAGGAACTAAAATCGAAGCCTTGCGAAACCAAACAAATAGGACTTGAACTACACACTTTTGCAGGGAATTCACTCAGGAAACTACACGAGCCCAGAAGTTACAAAAGAGCAAGTTATTGAAATGATAAGGAACGCAACAGTTAAGTTAAAGGACTGCTGGAAGACACTTGACGGGAGCAGCATCCGAAAAATAGGATCAGAAAACCCAGATCGCTCTCCAATAGGAAATAGACTCCCGCCATAAAAAAAAAAAAAAAAAAAAAATCACTATGAATAAGATAGTTATAGTTAAACAAAATTTACTACATTGGAAAACGAATAAGGAGAGCATCATACAGAACATAAGAACAACCAATAAAGACAATCTTATGAAACAGCCATGGACAAAAGATTCCTGGATACACAGTTCATTCTATCAATTCATCTAACAACGCACATGTTGGATCAGCAACAGCCATTGGGAGAAGCACATTCCACAAACTCTTTGATGACTTCATCATCGACGTATTAGTAGTGGAGATTGAGACCAACCACGTCCCAATAGCAATAGCTACCACCTACCTCCCTCCAAGACGCCCTTATCTCCCTTTCCCGGACTTCCATCGATTAATCAATAACAGTATACCCACGTACATCCTAGGGCAGGGGTTCTCAACCTTTTGTAAGTTGGGATCCCCCAAAGCTGGTTCAGTGCAGTTGGGGCCCCAACTTTCTGTGCCGCCCACTCAACCCCCTCCCTAACTATGCCACCATAGATAGATAGAAAGAATGAGATAGATAGATAGATAGATAGATAGATAGATAGATAGATAGATAGATAGATAGATAGATAGACAGACAGATAGATAAATAGATAGATAGGCCTTGGCTAAGCTATTATTGTATTGGCCCACACTATTATTACTGTTATTATTATTTTTTTTCCCTTCCATCCTATGCTCGTGCCCCCCTGCGAGAGTGTCTGCGCCCCCCAAATAGGAGCATGCCCCGCTGGTTGAGAACCACTGTCCTAGGGGGTCTCAACGCGAGACTTAGAATTCTTGGTAATAATGACAATAACATCGTTGGAACAAACCTCATAAATCGGGGACAACTTTTACACTTGGTGTCTCACTTTCCCACATACATCTCCCATAATTCAACAACAAGCCCTGACAAGATATTGGTAAACAAACATCATTACTTGAACATTTATATAGAACAAGGTAACAACACGTCCTCCGACCACCTCCCCATAGTCATGACACTCTACTTCACCGATATACATACCTCAAGAACCCAAATGTAACATAAATAAGACTAACTGGGAACTATTTAAACAAATATTGGAGGGTACAATCTCTCTCAGAAGCTTGGATGGCGTGAGTACTGCAGAGCTGGAAGGAGAGCCTGAAAAATGGATGCGGGATATCAAAAATGCAATTAGCAAATCAACGCCAAAGTCAGCATTTAAGCCTATCTATTAAATGAGGTCAAACAACACAATCAAGCAATACAAATCATTAAAAACACATACTTCTATTCATGGATGGACAATAGACAGACTCCACGAAATAAGAAATATTAGACAGAGGCTAAGGGAGGAATGCAAGTTGGCGAGTGCTGAGTGTTGGGAGGAAAAAATTACTGAAATGTCAAGATGCATTCTGTAACAAAATAAACCAACTAAGGGGGAAAACAATACCGAGAGCAAATTATTTACTAGATTCACAAGGGAATAACTTCTATACAGACAAAGAGAAATGTAACATCATGAAAGACACTTGGAATAATATTTTCAAAATCACAGATGAAGAGAATGATAATTTCAGTAAAGCACATGAAAAACGCATTTTAGCTTTTTTACATACTAACAGACACAAAATAGAAGCGTTTGACAAGGCAGATACCAAAATTAACAAACAACAGTATATACACCAACAAAATTACCATTGAAGACGTGAAATAACACATAAATAGATTAAAAAACAAGACTCAGGTGAATGACATATCTCCAAGCAGTTTCTAGTTAACTGTACCAACACTACCGTAATTAAACTTACTGATACATTTAACGCATGCTACTCTGGAGGGTACTTCCCAAATAGTTTTAAAAAAGAATTAGTTAAGTTCATCCCAAAAACATATAACCCACCCACGATACACTCAACTATAGATAAATTTCGCTACTTGAAATACCAGGGAAAATTTATGAAAAGATTTTATTAAATAGGCTTAACATATACTCAACAGAGCATAATATAATAAAGCAAAGGCAACATGGATTCGGACTTCAAAAAGGAACAAATACAGCCATAACAATAGCGTACGAACACAGCAACAGCCTTGGCAGATCATAAATAGTGTGCTATGTTGTGTTACGTGATATGTGGCCAAAGCTTTTAATGACGGTCTCAGATATAAGTTAACACAATTACAATTATCTGATACACTGCAGAAATCATTAATCACATTTCTTAATAACAGAACAGCTAAAATAAAAATATGTGCGGAATTCAGCGAGATGAGACCCGAGAGTGGGGTGCCTCAGGGTAGTGTGCTCTCACTTACTGTATACACTCTATATACCAATGACATACCTGTAACGGGACGCGGTTGTCTGGATATCATGTACGCGGATGACACTTCACAAATTGTAACCGTCCCAATCAAATCTAAGAACATGATGAAACGCAAAGTAGAAATCAACAGAATAGATAAATACGAAAGAGACTGGAAAATCAGAACTAGCCATGATAAATTCAAACTAATACTAGTACCAGCCAATACCAGTACCAAAACACCAGATATAGTCATTGCAGGAAACATTATCCCAAAAAACAGAGGGCAAATTACTAGGTTTTAAACTACAGTCTACTAGAATTATAGGAATTATAATTAATACTAAGACAGTAATAACAAAACTCCAACGTTTTTCCAGTCTCTCTCTAAAATCAAAGACAACACTCGTCAAGACACTGATAATCCCTGTACTAGAATATCTTTCTATTCCTTTATGCTCATCATCTAAAACTTAATAGATCAAATTACATCTCACACTCAACAAGGCGACTCCCTTGCCTTGTCTCGCCCTTCCCTTATCTACCGCTGCTTTGACAAATTATCTGCACAACTACACATATACCAGAGCTTGCTCCACTCGGGATCGAGGCTGGGCTCCTGTCTGCTACTTCCCCGCGCCCTGAGTTGGCAGGGAGATGGTTGGGAGTGGGGGGCGGGAGAGAGAGAGAGAGGGCGGGATCGCAGTCTCTGATTGACCACTTACTTACCTGCATTACTTCGGTATTATTATTATTATCATTATAGGTTTATTGACCACAACTCACAATGGAATACATATAAAGGACCCCCTAAAATTGTAAAAACCATCAGTAACAAAGTTAAAAAATAGGTGCAGTCTATACAAATAGAACAGTTTTCTTTTTAATTCGATACAATAGATAAAAATAATCCAGATCTATAAAACTGAACGTAAGAAAACATAAAGCACTAAACGATTTAAAAGCTCTAGGTTTTCAACATTAGAATTAAATTAAATGTACATTAACAGAAAACACTAAAATGCAGCAGAACCGCTATAATTTAACTAAAACTTAATAAAATACGAAACGTTTCAAACACACACACACACACACACACACACACACACACATCCAACGGACGTAGATAGTTGTCTTTTAAATTCTAGGCGGAAATACAACGAGAATACCAACTAAACATTAAAACCGGTAAAAAAAAAAAAAAGTTAGTATCTAAAACTATATAACTAATGAAACAAAACCATACAATGCTAAATATAAATAAAAAAAAAAAACATGACCTCGTGGGCGACACATCATTCATATAACATAAAATACAACTTTTGTATATATCTAAAATATTGTATATTATGTTGTATCTTTCAGCATCATCAAAATTATCTGAAAACAAATCTGAAATGCTGGAAAAGTTGTGAATATCTCTCAGATGCTGAGTGAAGGAGCAGTATTGTGTTACGTGATGTTTGGTTTGAATGCTGCCACAGACACAAAGTCTTTTTTCAATTGGTAATCTTCCTCTATCCTTTCTGTTCCACCTGCCTGCTTCTACTGCCAGAGAGTGTGCCGACACTCGGAATCTAGTGAAGGCAACACGGTGATTTCGTTAACAGGAGTCTCTGGGTGAACAGAGAGGTCTGGGTTCATTTCCTTATATATAATGCGTTTTGAAAACGTTGAGTTCGAGATATTATCTTTTAGCGCTCTGATTCCTTCAGCTTTATCTTCATTTATAATGTGGATTAGATTTCCAACATAGGCCCGAGTTTGATATTGATTTTCCATACAACTTTTAAGGGAGAATATTAGTGGGTCGTCCTCCATTCCTTGTCTCTCTCTTCACATCTTCGAGAGATAACTTCTCTGTCTATTTTCAACTAAACTATGTAATGGAGGGTACCCAGCCTCAACATAGTACACGTCGTTGCAAGTAGATGATCTTACACTCAGCAGACTTTTGAGTGACCAATTGTTTCATTTTGTTACCGGCCTGAGATCTACATTCTGCCAGGACTCACACCTGTACAGTAGAGCTGACATCAAACACGCCTCGAAAATTCTCTTCTTTACTAGGAAAGGAAGATCATTATTCCTTCTTAAAAATTAAATTAATTTCATAACGTGTAGCATCTTAACTTTAGCGTGAGCCCTGACCGAAGACGTTACCGAGCCGTCTGCAGTGAAAGGAGGCCTCAGTTACACATACCGAGCGCACCGCTTCACCACCAACCCGTTAACGTGTATTGTCTCCCTGTCCTGAAGTGTTCCGTTTATAACAAAAAACTTGGTCTTCGACTCATATACCTTCATGCCGTAATCATCGCAAAATCGCTTCATTAGAGATAACTTGGAGATCATTCTTTCGCGTGTTGTAGCAAGCTAAACGGTATCATCCATGAGTATTAAAACATGCAGCCACTTTAAAAAACCTATCGTTCTTACAGTTCTCTTTTATTCATTTAATCACATCATTAACGTAAAGAACGAACAGTAGGCACGATGTCGGGGAGCCTTGTCGCACTCCCAGGATGGCCGTGAACACCGCGGTGCCGATAACGCTCTCGGTCACACTGTACATGGCAGCGATAACAGCCAACATCACCGCGCCACACCCCAAGCGTTTAAGGATTCGTATTAACATGTGTCTCGGTACCAGATCGTATGCTTGGCTGAAGTCAATGAATGTCAAAAATAACTTTTTCTTTTTCTTTCTAGCTAAGTCGGTCAATATACTCAATGTTACAATATGTTCGAGACAGCCACGCCGTTTCTGTGCCCCTCGCTTGTTCACGGTATGGAGTGAACCACTTCTCTAATCTCGAACATACAATCATATCAAATAATTTAGCTATGCTATTTATTACACTAATACCTCTATAGTTCTTTGTGTCTTTCCGGTCGCCCTTCTTGAATATAGTGAAAAACTTAGCCCTAGTCCAGGACGTAGGCTACTGAGCGGTGGCAAATATCATATTGAACAGGGTTGTGATAATCATTAACCACTGAACTGGTAACAACCTGAACACTCCAGGTGGGATACCGTCCGGGCCACACGCTTTGTCTGCCTTGATGTGATCCACCTGGGCACTGACCTCATCAGGAGAGATCAGATCGTTGGCATTCATCAACATGGTTGCTTGTGGCAGTGCCCAGTAAATTTTCGTAAAAATGCTTAAATTCTTCATCAGTAGGCTTAGCATTATTATTTTTATCCTGTAAACACCCCTTTCAGTTGATGGCCTGCCACACTCGTCTGTCGTCCCTGTCCTGCAGCAGCTTGTCCCAGCGGGAGGGGATATGGGTGGTGGCGGTAGCAGTGCCGTCACCTCCCCGCCTCTCACGCTGAACTGCTACCTCTCGCTTTTTCGTACAAGGCATCAAAAAATTTTTTGAGCAAATACATTGACATTATTAAAGTTTCACAATTAGAAACATCAAAGTCATTCATAGTGGTAAAAATGCATTGGTATCCAAACTAGAAAATTTGATTGGTCTGCGAACCATCGGGTGACGCTCGTCGTGACTCACTAGCGCTGCGTGGCTGCCCAGCTGACACGCACAACTGTATATGGTGTCAAGGCTGATATTTGGAACTTTAAGATTAATGTTGATAGGAGCGTGGTCCGATAGCAAGCATTCCGTCTTGCACACGGAAAAGGAACTGATGTTGCTAACAGCTTCATGAGACACTACACACACATCAAGTTCCGACACCCAGATTCGGTACACCTCACGTCGTTGGGTATCGGCCACTGGTAGGGACTGCAGTCCATCCAGCTGTGGGGGTGGTGGACGGCTACACCTCAACCTGAGTCGCGGGCACCGGTTACCTCGCCGTGGGGGGTGTGGGTTTGTGATGTGCCTGGGAGGGGAGGAGGGGGCTGAGTTCATGCGAGGCTCGCACCACGGTGTAGCAGGGAGCCTGCCATGCCCGTGCCATCACATGGAGCATAAGACACTACAATACATCGTCATATATCGTGTACAGATTTACCTAACATACTTAGAGTCAAATTATGTGTTTCCTTTTCTACTCTTCTTCCCTTCCAACCATTTTCTCTTCCTTACCTTAATCTGAATAAAAGAAAAAAAATTTCCTGTTATGTTTCTTTTTCTTGCTGTGGCTTAATTTTGTCTAGGTGTGGATGTGGTTCGTAAGATTGTAAAAAATTTACTTAAGTGTACATGTATAACTTTAAAACACTTACCTTATACTTAACTTTATCCTGATCATAATTTTTGCATTTAAAGAAAGGGTAATCAAAACAAATTTGGAATAATCTTTTATTCATTCATATTTGAAATATCAACAATGATCAGCTGCTCCTTTGGGACACATAAGGGAATCGAGACCACAGGGCGGCACCTGAAAAGAGAACATCAGTAATTAAAACAATGAATAATAGGTAATAAATAACAAATAAAATAATAAATAACATCAATTGCTCACGGGCTTAACATCAAATAAACACCATATATACTCCAATGGTTGGTTGAACATGATAAAATCAAAACAAAAATTAGCAGTGTGGTAAAGCCCACACACTTTCTTCTCCTATTATCCTTCATCCCATTCTTTTCACCCCATTTTTCCTTCTTTCTTCTCCTCTCCTCTCCTTCATCCACCCTTCCTCTTTCCGATTCCGCTTCCTCCAGTCATTCCTACCTCGGCTATAACAGGTTACTGAAGAAGGGCTAGGAAACCCGGAATCGCTATCTAGTGAAAATGACTAGTTTCGGCGAAGTCATAAACCAAATTACAAGAGAAAAGGACAATCATAAGATATAAAAGAAAATACCTTAGAGAAGTTAATAAATACTAAATTAGCCATCACATTTAATTACACCTGTATACGAGCCCATATATACGCTCAATATATATATATATATATATATATATATATATATATATATATATATATATATATATATATATATATATATATATATATATATATATATATATATATATATATATATATATATATATATTGCAGAGTTTACAAGTAAAAAAAATAGGAGATGAGAGAAAATAGAAAGATTTGTGCAGCGAGGCAGCGGAAGGGGAGAGGGGGAAACATGTAGTTAGCAAGATCATAAGAGCAGTAAGCGTGAAAGTAACGATAGGAGATGGCAAAAGAGAAGCAACCTACGAAACAAAGAGAAAGAGGCTAAAGACAGTTGGTTAAAAGAGAGGAATTAGTGAAAGGAAATGCATTTGATTCTGCCGTGTTTAGGAAAACGGTGTATATAAAGTGTGTTCTCCATACATGGGCGAATAGGGCCTCTGTACAAAATTAGCAACTGAGAGATGGTGATGCGATATACTGGCGAGACGGCATAAAACGTTTAACTTTACTGAAGCTGTTTTAGCAAGAAACAAAATGTGAAGTTTCCAGTTTAGGTTCTTTGTAAAGGACAGAGCGAGGATATCCAATGTAGAAGAGGGGGACAGTTGAGTGTCACTGAAGATGGGATAATTACCTAGAAGGTTGTGTTGAGTGGACAAATGAAGAAATTGAATTTTCGAGGCATTGAACAACACAGACTTTGTTGTGTCTCAATCACAAATTTTAAGAAGATCATATGTTATGTGGCTTTCCTGAGTGAATTATTTAATTCCTGAAAAGTTGGACGTCTAGAAAAGACGCGGAAAAATTCAGAGTGGTGTCGTCAGCGCACGAGTGTACAGGAGAATGAGTTTGGTTTAGATCATTGATGAATAATAGAAAAAGAGTGAGAGAGAATACAGAACCCTGAAAACACTGCTGTTAATAGACTTACGAGAAGAACAGTTACCGTCTGCCACAGCCGTCAGAAAGAAAATTTGAGATAAACTTACAGAGAGAAGGATGGAAGCCATAGGAGGGTAGTCTGGAAATCAAAGCTTCGTGTCAGACTCTATCAAAGCAAACTTCCACCAGAAAGGAAAGATAGATGTTGATAGAGTTGGAAGAGTTTAACCAGGCAAGATGCAAGCACGGAGGCACAGTTACAGAGAACAATAGGAGGGACCCCATCAAATCCATAACCCTTCCGAAGATTAAAGCCATCGAAAACATCATTAGGAAAAATCTAATTGGAGACATGAAACAATAGGAGGATGGCTGTATAAACTAGTATATTGGGGGCTCTGCTCACATAGCAGAACTTCGTAAGGTGGAATCAAAAGCCTTTCACTTCATCAACTCCTATACCTTAACTGTCTTCAGTCTCTCACACTGTCGTAATATGGAATTTCTTACTATATTTTACCGCCACTTCCATGATCATTGCTCTTCTGAACCTGCTAACTGCGTGGCCACCTCAATCCCATGATCTCGCTACACAGAATTTTCTATCTTCTCTCGCCTTTATTCTGACCATCTCACTGATGCAAGAGTATCTTCATTCTCTCATTTGTCCTACTTGAACTATTTCAATAGTAGTATCAAGACATCTATAGAACCAAAATTGCGTCTGATTTGGAAATTTTCTTTTTATTTTCCCTTTTTTTTTTGAGGGAGTGGAGCGTCCGTCCCCCAACAGTTTCTGGGCCCTGAGCTGACCTCCTTCACATAAAAAAAAAGTCGATAACTCACGAAATAACAAAGATTCATCCTGTCTTTCCTTCATTTCTCTTCATTCTTTTCATGCTCTTTCCTCCTTCAGCTATTCTTTCATTTCCTATCTTCCTTTCTTTTTCCACGTCCCCTTATCTTCTTTTACCTCCCTTGTCCACTTTTGCTTGTCGTTTCCTTCACTCCTTCATTCCTTTTCCTTCTCTACATCCTCCCATCGTCCCTTACCTCTCTCCCATTATGCTTGTCACCTTCCTTCCCTCCCTCTCTCCCTCCTCCTCCTCCTCCTCCTCCTCCTCTTCCTCCTCCTCCCTCCTCTTCTCCTCCTCCCTGGTGACTGGGTATTCAGCTGAAGTTTCAAGCCCTAGGCGGTGATTTAATGAAATTTGTTAGCGACTGTCAAAGCTTGTTTAGATCCCAGAGAGACTCCCCCGTCCCATCAGCCTTATACATCTCTCTCTCTCTCTCTCTCTCTCTCTCTCTCTCTCTCTCTCTCTCTCTCTCTCTCTCTCTCTCTCTAT
>NC_087166.1:15340000-15452500 GCF_035594125.1 Scylla paramamosain
ATAATGAACAATGTTATACCCATTATTCTGTGACTCTGCTGGATTCACGTATAACAAACTTCGTGATCACACAAAATACACCATTATTCACAGCTATGTAGACACACCTGCAAGTCCTCCTTCTCTGTCAATGACGTCCTGTTAAGGACAAACTGAACAGCAAGTAACTCCATCCACTTCCACACTCCCAAACGAGTGACGGTCTGAACGTGCGTTAATTACCATTCTAACAACCAGTACAGCCACACACAAATTACAGTTCATCAATCATCGTTAACTAATGATACAAATAAAAATAATAAAATAATAATAATAATAATAATAATAATAATAATAATAATAATAATAATAATAATAATAATAATAATAATAATAATAATAACAATAATAATAATAATAATAATAATAGTAATAGTAATTCCACCACCACAACTACCAGCAGCACCACTACCTTCTGAAAATGTCAAATGACACCTAACCTTAACCCTCCTGAACTAACTCAACTGATAGATTTATCCAAGGATTCTAATGTTTCTTTGAGTGTATCTCACCGAACATCAGCCCCTGAGAATACAGGTGTGAACTGTACGTTGATCCTTCCCTCATCTCCTTCCTAGGATTATCGTAAGAGCCCGTGATAATCCATCTGTCTCCATCCTAATCTCTTTTCCTTTCCCTCCTTTCGATTTCCACTGCTTTTTCACCATATGTGGATCTGCCTCTTCCTGTCTTTCGATTAGTTCAGGAACACCTCACGTCATTCCATACTGCTAGATAAAGTAAAGCAGGACAAGATATTGGCAGAGGTCCAGCACACACACACACACACACACACACACACACACACACACACACACACACACACAAATACTTCATTAATCAGTGAGAAAAATAAATGAGAATAATAATAAAAAAAAAAAGACTAATGAAAGTAAATAAAAAACGTGTTATCCGTTTCGGAGAAACAACAAGTGAATGAAAACTAATATAATTCAGCCACATTTTCGGAAACATTAAAAATTAAAAATAAATGGATGTGCGCCACCTAAACATAAAGAAACAAATATATTATTGTTAAATAAAAGCAGCCAGTATCGAACCTTTGTTCTCCAATTACTAATAAAATGTTACAATAAAAAAAAAAATTATTCATCAGTAAGGCGTTATGAATATCAGACTCATTGCCCATGCTATTTTTGTAAGACTCATTCATCTTACAAACCTTTCTCACTCAACACTGGTATTTCCTCAGATCAGCATCAAGTATTCCCAATATTCAGTGGAAATATTATTTTTACATTTTCCTTCAAGTGTGTGTGTGTGTGTGTGTGTGTGTGTGTATATATATATATATATATATATATATATATATATATATATATATATATATATATATATATATATATATATATATATATATATATATATATATATATATATATATATATATATATATATATATATATATATATATATATATATATATATATATATATATATATATATATATATATATATATATATTGTTACAACCACAAATCCCAGCCACTTCACCAAGCTGCCACACCTGGACTAGTTTCCCTGAGCCACCTCCTATGTGGACACAGTGCAGTTCTCAAATATGGGTAGACAGGGTCCCTTGTGATTCCTGCACCCTTTTCATGACAGTTGTAACTCCAGGTCACACTAAGTTGAAGTCGCCAGTCTGTTTTGCCTACCCACAGACAAGGGAAATACTCAAACAACACCTAACACCCACAGCTGCAGAAGAATCGACAGCCACATCTAGGAAAAACAGTTAACACCCCCCACGAGCCACCACAGCACAGTTACTCACCACTCACATCATCGACACTGCTGATGCCCTGAGGGTGAAGTATCCTGCCGCCAAACTGGTCATCTGTGGGGACTTTAACAGATTAGATATCAACGATATCCTACACCAGCTACACCTCACCCAGGTCGTGGAGTTCCCCACCCACCAGCAAGCCATCCTTACTGATGAGTCTGACCTTATACTGACAGACCTGGGCCAGCAGTACTCGTCCCCCAAACCGCTGCCTCCCATGGGACGGAGCACCCACCTCTCCATACTGTGGACACCCACACCCACCACCTCGACCCCCCAGTCAGCTGTCACCAGGACCCACCGCCCCATGCCTGACTCAGCCATGAGGGAGTTTGGGCAGTGGGTGACACAACACCCGTGGACCGAGGTGCTGGATGTGGAGGACGTCCACTTAAAATGGCAGAATTACGTCGCCACCACCACAGAAGCCTTCCACCACTACTTCCCAACCAAGAGCGTCACAACACACCCTTCTGATGCTCCCTGGATGACACCCCGCATTAAAAGACTCATGCGTCAGCGGACCTGGGCGTTCCACTCCTGCCCAGTCCTTTACAGGAAACTAAGAAACAGAGTAATCAGGGAGATTAAGGCTGCAAAGGCAAACTATTACCCAGACAAGATACACCACCTCAAGCTGACCAATAACAGACAGTGGTACGCTAAGATCAAAGCTTTGTGTGGCCTACAAAAGCACACTTCGTCTCTTCCTTGCACCTCACACCTTCCTGCTACTCTCGCGACTCAGGAGATGAACGATCACTTTGCTGCTATCTGTCAAACCTTTCCTCCCCTCCACACCACTCTGCTTCCTGCCTATCTTCCGGCCCCCTCTCATCCCCCCAGTGTCCAGGCGGTGGATGTTTTTAAGAGAATACTCAAATTCAAACCAAGATCCACCACACCCACTGACCTTCCTATAAAAATTTACAAGGAATTTGCTGTAGAGCTAGCAACACCGCTATGGTCAATAATAAACGCTTCACTCTCCCAACACTCTTGCCCCGAGGACTGGAAGACATCTTACGTCACCCCCATCCTCAAAACCTCCAGTCCACAGTCACTCAATGACCTCAGACCAGTCTCTATCACCCCCATCCCTAGCCTTATTTGTGAAGATTTTGTATATGACTGGGCCTACACCAAAATCTGTAATACCGTGGATATCAGACAGTTTGGAAATATTAAAGCCACCTCCACCTCCCATTACCTGACCAGCTTCCTTGAATTCATCCACAGCCACCTGGACAAGCGAAACACCTCTCTAGCTGTTGCTTTTGTGGACTTCAAAAAGGCTTTTGATCTTGTTGATCACACTGTTGTCATCAGCAAGGCAGTGAGTCTGGGTCTCCCTCCTAACCTGATAGCGTGGCTAGCCGACTTCCTCACAGGGAGGCGTCAGGCCGTTCGCTATCAGGGCTCTGTCTCTACTTTCCAACAGCTGACTTGTGGGGTCCCCCAGGGGACCAAGATGGGTCCTCTATGCTTCCTCCTCCTCATTAACGACGCCCTCACTGACACCCCCCATCGCTGGAAGTATGTGGACGACTGCACCGTGGGCGTCCCAGTTTCCACCAAGAACCCGGACTACTCGCCACTGCAAGCGATCCTGGAGCGGCTGCAGACGTGGACGGAGAAGAGCAGGATGACCATCAACCACAACAAAACTGTGGTGATGCATTTCTGTACCTCCTCTGTACCAGTGCCCCCTCCCCAGCTCTCAGTGGGCCCTCACCCCCTCCAGGTGGTCCGATGTGCCAAGCTCCTCGGAGTCAAGGTGGACGACCAGCTGACCTGGAAGCAGCATGTCACCAGCACCATAAGATCAGCTACCTACAGGCTGTACATGCTGCGCAGACTCAGGTCGCTGGGGACGCCGACAGATGAGTTAAGGGGGGTGTATCTTACTTTCATCCTCCCCAAACTCATGTACGCCTCCCCAGCGTGGTCCTCCTCCCTCACACAAACTCAACAGCTACAGTTGGAGAGTGTGCAGAAAAGGGCGTGCAGGGTCATCCTTGGCCCTGCATACACCACCTATGAAGAAGCCCTGAACACCCTGAAGCTGTCCAGACTATCCACCAGGTACAGTGAGGCTCTGGAGAAGTTTGGAAGGGGACTTCTGAATCATCCACGTCTCAGAAACATGCTGCCGCCTGACGCGCCTCGCCCTACCCGTGCCACCAGACACTACAATAAGATAACGCCCATAAAGGCGCCACGTACGGACCGGTACAGACTCAGTGCGATTCCCACCATGGTGCGAGCCATCAATCAATAGTTTCTTCTAGATTTGACTTACCTTTAGGATTAATGTCAAGTATTTCCCCACCCCCAATGTACATTTTCAGTTTGTTGACTGCCTAAAGAATAAACCGTTTATTATTATTATTATTATTATTATTATATGGTTGAGGTATGATATCCCATTGGGCTTCAACCTACCGTGAAAGTCCTCCCACTGCTCAACAGAGTGTTACAGCTTCAAGCCAAGTAGTATCATTTACTGCCTCCTGCACGAAAGGCCTTGTCAGGGCCTGAGGAAGGACTAAAATTTACTGTGCAGCTAATTACTTAGGTCCTCTGTGGCTGAATTGCATTGGCCTGCAGTAGCATTTAAGACAAACAGGGTCACTAACAAGATACACCAGAAACTACAGCAAAAAGAGTGCCCACAAACACACAAGAGGGTCAGTCACTGCTCACTGTACCAGCTCAACCTGTACTGTCACACAGGCGAGGAGTCACTTCCCTTGGCAGACTACTATGGAGACTCCTATTCTATATAAATAATGCGGGGTGTATGGCCGGTAATGACTCATTTATCCCCTTAAAGTCCTCTGACCCAGCTAACTATTATCCCGCCTTAGTCTCCTACGAATATCAGAGCACACATCTCATTACATCTGTTCCTTCTAACTGCTGGGTAGTGACTGCATGGGAAAGCACTCCAACCACCTTCCTGCATTGTTGCTAAGGGGAGGGGTCCCCTTAGCAGCAGCATGAGAAGGTGGTTGCTGCTAAGGGAAGGGGGGCCCTTATCAGCAGCGCGGGAAGGTGGTTGGAGTGCTTTCCCACGCAGTCACTAACCAGGAGTTGCAAGGAGCAGATGTGATGAGATGTGCTCTAATATTCGAAGGAGACTAATGTGGGATAATAGTTAGCTGGGTCAGTACAAGGAAAGAAGGAGGGGGGGGTGCGACACACACACACACACACACACACACACACACACACACACACACACACACACACACACACACACACACACGCGCGCGCGCGCGCGTGCACGCATGGCCACATCTGCTCCCCGTGTGGTCTTTACTTGAATAAAACATTTTAATTCTAAAAATTCTACTCATTAAATTAGGGGGGCTAGATGAATACTGATTACTGCATTGTCAAGGGCAACTCTTCTCTTAAATACTGAGTGAGTCTCAAACTTAATAGATAAAGGGAAGTAAGGAAATTTAATTTAAGTGGTGAACATGAGTAATTGCGTGGGTAAATATCTTAGGAGTTTCAGGCTGGGTACATACGTGACTAGACCAGGATGCATCTAAGTCTTGTCCCTGGCTTCTCTCTCTCTCTCTCTCTCTCTCTCTCTCTCTCTCTCTCTCTCTCTCTCTCTCTCTCTCTCTCTCTCTCTCTCTCTCTCTCTCTCTCTCTTATTATTCTTTTCTCATGTGTACTTACTTTTTTCACTTTGTTACTTTATCTCGTTGTACATTACATGCCCTCTCATTAACAAAAATTTTCGGAAGATATACAAAAACTTACGAAAATTTTAGGAACACACAAGTAGTCGGGCACATCATCAGACTCTAAGAAGGGGTGCATACTTATCACAAAACATCAAAGGTTACTATACCACTGACATAAATGATTATTACACAACTAGAAATAAAAGGGCCTTCACTAGGCTCTTCAACTTGGACTGCCGTTTCTTCTTTCTCCTCCTCCTACTCCTCTTCCTAGAGCCATCTCTGGTACTATGCCAGGACCTATGATCTTCACGGCTCCACTAGTGCTCAAACTTTCTCATGCAGGGCATTTTAGTCATCTCTTTTCTCCAGTAGCTACGGCTGCTCCAACATCTATGACTCTGGAATTCTTTTCTCCTTCGACTTTGTCATCTCCTTGGTCCTCTGCCTTCTCTACTTCTTCACCTCTCTTCACTACCCACTCTGCTTCATCTGTATCTTCTCCTCCACACCGTACATACTTCAGAGTCATCCTGCAAAGACATCCCTGCAACCTTGCACCACACAGTGCACCCACCAGGGACCGTAGTCTCCTGGTGTATCATCATGGCAGGGCCAGGCAAAATACTTCCCGGCCAAACGCGACTCTCAGTCGGGCCTGCACTGGCCACATCGCCCCTGATTGCCTGCTCCTGGCTCCATGGATCCTCCATGCCACACCCATAAGATCGATAAAACAAAAATACCACTTCCTTGGCGAAACTAAGAGGGGCCATCTTGCCGCTCTTAATGAAACAAAATTCCACCCGTATGTGACACAACCAAATCTGCTTCTGACCGTCAGGCACAGCGACACTGTTATGCCTCATTCCTCCCGCCAGCCCCTCGATGACACAAGCATCGCCACAGTGAGCTAATGGCTGCTCCCTTCCAGAGCACAGCACACGCATCCCCGAACAAGGAGCCAAGCAAACACTCATGACTGTCACAAACCCCAGCTCCAACATAAGCCTAGCCAATGTGCCACTGGGCTATCCCTACTGCTCCTAGCAACTGCTCCCATATGCAAGCCCATGTGCATCATCCCCGATACATTGTCGCTTCAAGGAAACTGATATCCATTATCACATACTATACTACTCAGGTCCAGCACCTGACAAGTACTAACAGCTTGGCCAACAGCATCCCGCAACAACATTGAGGGTGCCTCCCAAGCAGCAAGCAACACACTATCACTGGCAGACTTACACAGCAACGCGGCACCATAATGCTCACGTCAGTAACGTCATCACTACTTGCCCCAGCAGGAGGAATCGGGCGAGCAACATTACAAAAAATCTCCACACCAGGGGAAGTGACACTGTCCATAACATAACAGAGAGGGGCCCCAGACAAGAGGTCATCAGGCTTGCCAGCCTGACACATGCAGTTACGCCCAACAAACACAGCCACACCCGACCACCAAAACCGCGCCAAACGCTCCTGAGTCAACCTGACTCCAAAACGACCAAGCACCAGGCTGCTACGTGCTTCCAGCACCCATGCCTCCTTAATTGCGGATGGCACATCAGAATGGAGCTCCAAACCTGTCTTCCTCTCTCTGCCAGCTATTCACATTAGTGTTGCTCTCGACACACACTGCCTGAGCTTCTGCTTCCTCGCCATCCACTCCTGCCTTAGCAAGTAGTGGGGCAGCACACACATGAGGGACAGAACTCTCCTTAACTACACTGACAGATGTTGCAGCAGCTGCCAACATGGATGGCTCACCACGTGAGCAAACACCCACCATGTCTGGTCCCGGCAGGGGAGCAGCTGGCTCCCCACCTCCGGTACACTCCACAGGGGAGGAAACTCACCCCTCCCCAGCAGAGTCAGGAGTCTCCCCACTCTCGGCAGCGACCCCTGACATATCAAACACAATTGACTGGGGTGCGGACTGAGTACCGACTCCCACAACCTCAACACCAGGTGACGATTCCACCTGAGTGCCAACTCCGAAAGGCTCCACAGGGTGAGGCAAGCCATCAAACACACAACCCAAATTCATCACTCCAGCCTCACCCTTGGCAACACTCTCCACAAAGTCAGGTGCTTCTTGCGGTGGTTCTGTGCTTTTGCAGTCATCCCCAGCACACTGACTCAAAGACGAGTCTAACTCTGACTTGTCAAAACCCTGGCCAGCAGAGGGATAGGCCTCTGAGCATTCTGCCTCTGAGCATCAAGACAAGCACTGTACTTCTTTTGTGGTGGCCCTGTCTTATTGCAGTCGACCCCTGCAGTCACAGATCCTGCAGACACCCGACACCGGGGTGTTTGCCTTGCCTTAGGGCGAATAGCAACTGAGTCAACACTTTCAGCAGCCTCCACATTTGGGACTGCGTCCGTGAAGAGGAGCCGCACCCAGATTCTTCCACCTGCCAGGTAATTTTCCAGAAGGAAATCAACACCCGCACTAGCAGGTCCTCTGCTAGTGCCACCCACGCCTCCTCGGTCACTAGTGGGCACGTCAGCCTAATCTCTGCTGTGGTGAAGCTCTTTGCAACATCAATTCCTTGGCACCCACAACACAGGCTGACTGGTGGCAACTCGCCTCCCAGTCACATCCTGCACAGCAACTGCTGTGCCGCTGTGTCCCTCAAGACTGTAACAGGGTACATAACCCCATCAATTTCAACAGTGCTCCGACACAAGAAAGGGCGGCACCAATCCAACTTAGACATCACAGGGGATGGTGAGGTAACAAGAGATGAGGAGGTGGCCACACAGGCCTTTCCCTCCTCCTGACTAAACACTGCCCGGATCTTGTCACTCTGCTGGTCCCAACCCTGGAATACAATCAAGGCCACCGGCTTCTGGGGCATCTTGGAAGCAGTAGCGGTGACTAAGTTAGGGCAATTGTACTTAAAATGCCCAGTGTTCTTGCAGTAATGACAGATGGGCTGCATACTGTTATTGGGAGTGCTGTGTTGCATGCTCCCCGACTGTCTCCGTAGTGGGCTGGGTGGAGACTTATTACTCACAGGACTTACTCTCCCAGACTTGTTACTGGAGCAACTACTACAACGTGAACTCCCAGATAAACTGGAGCTGGCTGCGCCACCAGACAAAATATCACTAGCCCTACCACACATACCACTAATCAGCTGTGGCACAGGCCGTTGTGTCAACACATGGTCATCTGCCCACGTTGCTGTCTCCTTCAAGGTTTCAAACCTTTTCTTGCTGAGCAGTGGTACTAATTCCTCCTCGTCCACATTAATAAACTGCTCCATTACCATGATTTCCTTTAACTCATGGTAAGAGGTGGCCTGATCGCTAGGAATCCACTTTTCAAATGTCTCCTCAAGATAGCAAACACACTCAATTTAAGAGTCACTAGGCCTCTTCTTTCCTCCACGGAACTGCAGCCTGTACGCCTCCGGCTGCAGCTCATACGTTCTCAGAATGTCAGCCTTAAACTTCTCATAATCCTTCAAATCCTCAACTGACATCTTATCATAAACTTCCAAGGCCTTGCCCTTCAACATATTGGCAACAAGGCCAACCCACCTTTCCTGAGACTGATCAAATTTTGAGGCTTTTTTCTCAAATCTCCTAAACCATTCGGTTACCTTTTTCTCATCAAACTCTGGCATCAACTTCAAACTCCTCACCATCTGGCTTTCTGTTGTATCCTCCTTAACTCCTCCTCTCCTCAAGTTATGAGGTGAATTGACTTCAATCCTAGTCTTCTCCAACTCAAACATTCTATTTTTCTCAGCTTCTTCCTTTTCTTTTTCAGCCTCAAAGATCCTCATTTCCTTTTTCATACATCCACGCCTTTTCCTCCTTTTCTGCTTCAAGAAGTCTTGCCTTCTCGGCTTCATGGCTCCTTGTTCCTCTAACCTCCTCAGTCTTCAATCTTCTTTCCTCAACTTCTGCTTCCAACTGGAAGCTTTTCAATTCTCTCTCCTTCTCAGCCTCAAACTCCATTCTCCTCATCTCCAATTTAAATCTCATCTCCTCAGACATGCCTTCGATCTGGGAGAAGCCACCAACGCTGCGGGCAGGGCTAAGATGTCTGTGGACGCTATAAGTGGAATTAGGTGTCCTTACACCGAATTGGGCCAAATCTACACTGCCGCTCCCAGCAGAGGCAGGGGACTCAGTTCACGAGTTACCCCTGTTAACAGCCATGTCCTCCGTGGTTTACACTAAAAGTGGGAACACACAAGACAATAAACAACAAACTGTCTCCCTCACGTGGTGACGAAGCTCCCAGCTATCCTGGCGAGGTCGCCAATTTCTGTTACGACTTCACCAAGCTACCACACCTGGACTAGCTTCCCTGAGCCACCTCCTACGTGGAATCAGTGCAGGGCTGAAATACGAGTGTACAGGATCCTTTGTGATTCCTGCACCCTTTTCATGACAGTTGTAACTCCAGGTCACATTAAGTTGAGGTCGCCACTCTATTTTACCTACTCACAGACAAGGGAAATACTCAAACAACACTTAACACCCACAGCTGCAGGAGAATTGACGACCGCATATAGGAAAAACAGTTAACATACAATAACACATATATGGTCAAGGTATAATATCCCTTTGGGCTTCCACCCACTGTGACAGTCCTCCCACTGCCCAACAGAGTATTATAGTCTCAAGCCAAGTAGTATCGTTTACTGCATCCTGGACGACAGGCCTTGTCAGGGCTTGAGGAAGGAGTAAAGTTTACTGTGCAGCTGATTACATAGATCCTCTGTGGCTGAACTCTGTTGGCCTGCAGTGGCACTTAGGACAAACAGGATCACTAACAAGATACATCAGAAACTACAGCAAAAAGAGTACCCACAAACACACAGGAGGGTCAGTCACTGCTCACTGTGCCAGCTCAACGTGTACCGTCACACAGGCAAGGAGTCACTTCCCTAAGTATATTCACAACTATCCTTGCTGGCAGACTACTATGGACACTCCTATTCTATATAAATAGGCCTGGGCTTACGGCCAGTAATGACTCACTTATCCCCTTAAGGCAACTGACCCGGGTAACTATTATCCCGCCTTAGTCTCCTTCGAATATTAGAGCATGTCTCAGTACATCTGCTTCTTCCAACTGCTGGGTAATAGCTGCGTGGGAAAGCGCTCCAACCACCTTCCTGCGCTGCTGTCAAGGGAAGGGGATACAAGAAATGAAGGGGGGCTGGTGCGACACACACACACACACACACATACACATATGCCCTCTCCCCGTGCGATCTTTACTTGAATAAAACATTGTAATTCTAAAAATTCTACTGACTAAACTAGGGAGCTAGATGAATACTGATTGCTGCATTGTCAAGGGGAACTCTTTTACTAAATACTGAGTGAGTCTCAAATTAAATTGATAAAGGGAAGTAAGGAAATTTAAGTGGGGAACATGAGTAATTGCATGAATAAATATCTTAGGAGCTTCAGGCTAAGTACCTAGGTGACCAGGACGCATCTAAGTCTCATCCCTGGCTTCTCTCTCTCTCTCTCTCTCTCTCTCTCTCTCTCTCTCTCTCTCTCTCTCTCTCTCTCTCTCTCTCTCTCTCTCTCTCTCTCTCTCTCTCTGTCTCTCTCATTATTCTTATATATATATATATATATATATATATATATATATATATATATATATATATATATATATATATATATATATATATATATATATATATATATATATATATATATATATATATATATATATATATATATATATATATATTGTTGTATACACCCCTTTCCGGCCTTCAGGCGCCTTCGGGTACACACTTACCACTGCAGCACCCCAAGGAGGTCAACACACACAACAAGAATCCGCCATCGCTGTCGTGGTCGGGCTTGTGGTCAGGCTAGTGGGGGCCGAGGCAGGCACACATGGCACCTGTCTGGACTCAGCAGACTACTGAGAGGGGGAAGGGGCAACAAAACACAGGCTCACTAGCACTCCAGTCTTTATTGCCTACACAGAGCAGTACCACAGGACACAAGGCACACTACCACACTACAGCATAAGTCAGGGACGCACCTCCAGCTCTCAATCTGCAAAGTGTCTCTGTCACTAGGTGGTACATCCCACCTCAGAGAACAGCTGCAGGCGCTCAGCACACTACGAGGCCACAACTTGTACACATCATTGCACTACTAGTGTCAAGACTCACTGTCTTACTCTGATGGGGCACACAAACTTCACACCACGCCCCTGGGCGCAGTCACATCGCTGCAGTGGCTGGCAACCAGTGTCATAGCGTCACACAAGAAGAGCACGTTGCAGACTACCGACACAGGTGTTGCATAAGCGGGAAACAGGCGGTCTCTCTCTTCTTTCTCTTGGTCTAGTGTCACAGCGTGGCGAAGACAAGGAACAAGGACTCTCTCTAGTGTCGCAGTGTGGCATAGCAAGGAACAGGCGCTTTCTCCTCTCTTGGGACCACCACAGCCCCTTATATAATGTTGGCCCTTCTGTGATTGGCCAGCATGTCGCTGCTTTTCTAGTGAATCACAGTCTTTCCCACTTCCAGTCTCATCTCGCTATCAGCTCACTGCTTGATTTCAACGCTGCCAACGACCATCTTTACTACTCGTGGCACAGTGCTACCAACGTCATCCCCTCCATCACAACAATATATGTATATTAAATATATATATTAAAGAAGGAGGCAGTAGACACCTGGCGAAATGATAATTACTTCTAGTGAGGTCTAAAACACTGGATGGAGGGATGCTGTGAACTTATCGTTAAACCCAGCTTTGACCTCACCAAATGTTTCCCTTTGTATCTTACAACACAAGGGGTCAGCCTACCCTCTAAAGACAACTCTCTTCCTTTACACAAAACTACATTACAAACACACCCTTCACTGAAAATTCAAAATTATCATGGCAACTCCTACACTAGCCTTCGAGTTCCTATCTGGGGATAATAAATGTCCTTAGGTCGGACTGTTCTTCTGGTATCGACCTTAAGTGTCTTGACACTCCCCAAAACTTTTCTTCATTAACTTCTGCAACATTCACGGTCTTAGATCTAACTTGCAATCTCTACTAAAACTCATCTTTTCCTCACTGAAACACAGGTGTCTGAGACAACAGACAGTAGCACCTTTTCTGTTTCTTTCTACTTTCTCTATCCTCATTTTCAATCCAAAGCTGGATGCTGTGCCTACATGTGCAGATTAAGCAATGGCTTAATCTGTTCTCATGCCCACGCTCTTGAATCTTCCAAGTTTTCTACCATCTGGCTACGACTGAAGAGTCACTCTCAAATTAGATTTATCTGTGCTGTATACCTCTCACCAAACTCCTCTGACTATAAGAAATTCTTTGACTACTCAACTTCTAAAGTGTAGCACATTCTGACTCTCTTCTCTTTTGCGGAGATCTCCATTCTTGGAGACTTCAATGTCCACCACCAGCTTTGGCTTTCCTCCCCCTTCACTGACCATCCTGCTGAACTAGCTTTAAGTCTCCTATCCTTCACGACCTAGAGCAACTCATATTCCTGACTGCCCTGGAGATGCACCCAACATTCTTGACTTTTTCCTAACTTCTAAACCTTCTGCTTGTGCTGTTATCCTATCTTCTTCATTGGGCTCCTCTGATCACAATCTCATTTCTGTATCTTGTCCTATTGCTCCAGTCCCTCATCAGGATATCCCAAAAGTGGAGGTGCCTCTGGCGTTTTGCCTCTGCTAGTTGGAGAAACCTGAGGAGGTATTATGCTGATTTTTCTTTGAATGACTACTGTTTCCGTGTCTGAGATCTATCTTTGTGTGCTGAGCACATAACAGAGGTGATAGTGTCTGGCATGGAGGCGTACATTCCTCACTCTTTCTCTCGACCTAAACCCTTCAAACCTTCGTTTAACATAGCCTGTTCTCATACTATACATGATAGAGAGGTGGCCCACCAAAGTACTTGAGCCCTCCATCATCTGAATCTCATGCGCTTTATATTTCTGCCCAGAAGCATGCCAAGTCTGTTCTCTAACAACTCAGAAACTCCTTCATCAATAGAATATCAAAATCTTTCAAAATCTAACCAGGGATGGGGTATTCGTATTCGAATACATTCAAATACAGTATTTGGGTGTATTCATATTCATATTTGAATACTTGTCATCTGACATCAAAGTATTCACATTCGTATTTGAATACTTGGGAAAAGTATTCGTATTCTTCTAATAATCTGCCGAATAATCTTAAAATCCATCTTCAGAAATAGTTATTGTTCCTTCCAAGTTACAAATCTTCGTTCCTGTTTGTTTGACGTGTATGATACAGGTTCAATATATATATATATATATATATATATATATATATATATATATATATATATATATATATATATATATATATATATATATATATATATATATATATATATATATATATATATATATATATATATATATATATATATATATATATATATATAATAGAAGTGAGATCTACAGAAGGATACTAGAAAAGACTTGGCTATTACAATCTGATATAGGTATTTTGTTGTGTTTCTTTCAGTACAACTTTGATTTACACTTGAAAATTTTGGAAAACAATTATGTCTAGGTGTGATAAACATGTACAGAACACTGGCATCACTTATAAGTTCATGACGTCATTTTACTATTGAATAAATTTAGTACTATATTAGGCTCATTGCCGTGCTGCCTACATGAAAAAGTTACTTTCAATGAAAATTATTTATAAATGCATTCACGAATAGTCTCATGAAGTATTCGCATTTATATTCGAATTATCAGTATTTCAGTGTATTCGTATTCGTATAAAAGTGAACTATTCGTATTCCTATTCGAATACACAGTTCTTGTATTCACCCCATCTCTGGATCTTACTCCTCTCATGACTTCTGGCACCTAGCCAAAAACATCTCCAGTAACTTTGGATCTTCATCTCTCCCCTCTTTATTTCATCCTCATGGCACCATTGCTATCTCATCTATTTCTAAAGCAGAACTCTTCGCTCAGACCTTTAGCTAAAAATTCAGGGTTTGTTCCTCCCTCTCCTCCAGCCCATGAATACTTCATGCTACCTACTAAAATACTTCGCCACGATGTTTTCCATGCCCTCGCTGGCTTACGCCCTCGGAAGGCTTATGGACCTGATGGGGTCCCTCCTTTTATTCCCTGAAACTGTGCCTCCGTCCTTGCACCTTGCCTATTCAATCTCTTTCAGCTCTGTCTATCAACATCTATCTTTCCTTCTTGCTGGAAGTTTGCTTACATTCAACCTGTTCCTAAAAAGAATGACTGTTCTGATCCCCCAAACTACAGTCCTATTGCTTTAATTTCCTACCTATCTAAAAGTTTTTGAATCTGTCCTCAACAGGAAGATTCCTAAACGTCTATCACTTCACAGCTTTCTATCTGATCGCCAGTATGGGTTCCGTTGACGCCGCTCTACTGGTGATCTTCTGGCTTTCTTTACTGAGTCATGGTCATCCTCTTAAAGGGATTTTGATGAAACTTTCACTATTGCTTTAGACATATCAAAAGTTTTTGATAGAGTCTGGCACAAAGCTTTGGTTTCCAAACTATCCTCCTACGGCTTCTATCCTTCTCTCTGTAACTTCATCTCAAGTTTTCAATCTGACCGTTCTATTGTTGCTGTGGTAAACGGTCACTGTTCTTCTCCAAAGTCCATTAACAGTGGTGTTCCTCAAGGTTCTATCTTGTCACCTACTCTCTTCCTATTTATTCATCAATGATCTACTAAACCAAACTTCTTGTTCTATCCACTTCTACGATGATGATACCTCCCTGCACCTTTCCACATCTTTTTATAAATGCCCAACCCTTCAGGAAGTGAACAGTTCATGCAGGGAAGCCACAGAACACCTGGCTTCTGACCTCTAAATTTTCTTATTTGGCCAGAGCAAACATAGTATTGTTCAATGCCTCAAAAACTCATTTCCTACATCTGTCGACTTGACACAACCTTCCAGACAACTATCCGCTCTTCTTCAGTTACACTCAACTGTTCCCCTCATTTACACTGAACATCCTTGGTTTACCTTATACTTATAATCCAAATTGGAAACTTCGCATCTCATCTCGAGCTAAAATAGCTTCTATGAAGTTAGGTGTTCTGAGTCGTCTCCACCAGTTTTTCTCACCTCTATCCCCCCCCGCCCCCAAACTGCTAACTGTACAGGGGTCTCCAAAGTCTCTTAACTGTGGTGTTCCTCAGGGTTCTGTCCTATCACCCACTCCCTTCCTATTATTCATCATTGATCTACTAAACCAAACTTCTTGTCCTATCCTCCTCTCTGACTCTCTCTCTCTCTCTCTGCCAGTTTTCTCACCCCCCCATCCCCCCCGCCAGCTGCTAACTCTGTACAGCGGTCTTATCCTTCCATGTATAGAGTATGCTTCACATTTATGGCAGGGTTCCACTCATACCGCTCTTTTAGACAGGCTGGAATCAAAAAGCTTATCAACTTCTTTCCTCTAACTGACTGTCTTCAATCTCTCTGTCGTCGCCGGAATGTTGTATCTCTTGCTATCCTCTACAGCTATTTTCATGCTAACTGCTCTTCTGATCTTGCTAACTGCATGCCTCCCCTCCTCCCGCGGCTTTCTTTCTCTCACCCCTATTCTGTTCACCTCTCAAATACAAGAGTTAACCAGTATTCTCAATCATTCATCCCTTTTTCTGGTAAACTCTGGAACTCTGCTTGTTTCTGTATTTCCTCCTTCCTATGACCTGAACTCTTTCAAGAAGGTGGTTTCAAGATACTCTAATTCTTTCATTTTTGATGCCGCTTTTTGACTCTTGAGGACCGGCACCTCAGTGGGCATTTTTTTCTCTCATAAATTTTGTTGTCCTTGGCCGGTGCAAAATAAAAATAAATAAATAAGTAGGTTCAGGTACTAGAGGAGAAGTGCAAACAACTAGAGGTACTACAGGAGAAGTGCAGCAATACAAAAGAGGTTGCAATAGTAGGAGTAATGCAGCAGCAGCTGTAGATTACTAACAGCTGAAATATGTACAGTGGTAGTTTCAACAGCAACCAGCGGTGATTTCCGTGGAAGGAGCAGTACGTGTAGAAACAACAGTATTAGCATTGGTTGCGGTGGCTGCGACAATACTAGTAACGGTGGTAGTAGTAGTAGTAGTAGTAGTAGTAGTAGTAGTAGTAGTAGTAGCAGTAGTAGCAGCAATAGTAGAAGTAGTAATGGTAGTAGTAGTAGTAGAAATCATGGTAGCGATGACTATTAAGGTAGAGGCAATCAGTAACAGGAGCAGTAATGGTAGAACCAGTTTATGAAATTCGCTGGAGTGCTTGTAAAGATACCACCAGTAGTAGTGGTGGTGGTAGCAGCAGTTTCAGCAGCGAAGGTTTTAAAGGTAATAGTCCAATAAAAGGTAGTAGTGGCAGCAGCTGGAGAAGCAATGGTTGTAATGGTAATGGTAGTTATAGTTGCTGGAGCCGCAGCAGTGGTCGCGGTGTCATGAGGGAATCAGCTAGAGTGGAAGAGGAAAATAATACCGCATGGATGCATGACAAGATGACTAACTGCAGATAAAGGATATTATCTGTATGTACCTGCCCATCATTTGCAGGTACCTTTCGAGGAAAGACATAAGTGTGATCTAATATCAACGATAGAATGTTTGATGGTGGAATTTCGTAGTTTGATGATGACTGTGCCGTCTTTTGTGTATCAGTGCTGAAACTTGGCCTTGTGTTTCCTTCTGATGCTGAGAATGATGGTGAAGAGAATCCGACGTTTATGTGTTAAGCTTTCAATGCTGTAAAGCTCAGGCTTGATTTGGATGCAGGCACCGATGAGATCATGCCATTGGGTTCGGTTCATGAGTTTCACGATGATAACTGCTTCCTTATCGTCTGTATAGTCCAAGTCGGTGTGTAATACTAAAGTCGGATTCTTTTAAGTTGATTTTCAAGTTGTCCTTGATTATTTGGTCGCTACACTTGGTATGTGTTCGTTGTTTATGTCTGCAGACACTGAAGGACCACTGAGAATCATTGTGTCAAGGCAGAAGGTACTGGTCCACACTGTCGACGCTCGATTCCTGGTCGTATAATTTGTTTGCTCACTTTAGTGTTAAGAAATTATCTTTTTGTTTGTCTTTTTTATCTTCAAGTTCTTTTTTAAACTGGACAGCTTGTCACTAAGTTGTATGGAGATGATCTTAGTGGACACCTTCATGAGTGACAAAGATCCCTCAGACAACGATCCAAGGAGACGGTTGACCTCTCTGCCATCAGAGAAGGACGACGACAAGAGAACGAGAAGGAAGAGTGGTAGTAAGGGAATATTGTGCCTAATCTTTTAATCTATTTTTCTTTCGATAATTAATTGTGGAGAACCAGAAGATAGCGAAAAAAAAAAAAATATGGAGACAAAATCTTATGAAAAGAAAATGTATTAACAGTAAGGATTAGAGAGAGAGAGAGAGAGAGAGAGAGAGAGAGAGAGAGAGAGAGAGAGAGAGAGAGAGAGAGAGAGAGAGAGAGAGGTTAGTGGAAATGACAAACAAGAGAAACAGATGAGGAAAACGTGAGATAAAGGATGGGAGAAGGAAAGAAAAGGAAAAAAAAGGATATAGAAAAAAAGAAAATAATGAATGAAGGAGAAAAGAAAGAAAGAAGCTATGGTTTGATAAATCTAAACTGGCCTGCATGCAGGAAAATCCCCCCACACTCTGGGCATGTGCGTGCAGTCTTGCCACGTGATTGGCCACCACCTTCTCGTCAGCTAACTTAACCCTAACCTAAGTAATCTAACCTAACCTTAACCTTAACCTAACTAACCTAACTACCTTGTACCAAATTACTGGATATGATCTCTTATTTATTATAACACATTATTTCGGCTAGGTTAGGTAAGGTTAGCTTTAGGTTAGTTAGGTTAGGTTTGGTTAGGCTAGGTAAGGTTAGGTTAGTTAGGTTAGATTAGGCTACGTTAAGTTAGCTGATGAGAAGGTGGTGGCCATTCACGAGGCGAGACTTCCCGCACCAATCACGAGGCGAGACTGGCTCGTACATGCGCAGAGTGTGCGGGGACTTTCCTTCGTGCAGACCCTCCCAAACTGGCGCGTGTAGCTGCCTCTGCCGAGCCACCCCCTCCCTCAGCACGTTGCTCTTTTCTGCCTCTGTAAATCATGTAAAAATACTCTGTACTCTTATATTTGAACATATAGCTTTCCGTTTTTTTTCAGTAATAACACTATATAACACGATTTTTGCCTTTGACAAGCAAGTGTTATTTTCCAGCTTTTTTCATTGCAAAACAATAGAAAATGCCTATTATTTTCGTCACTTTACTTTTGTGGCTTTTAGAATTTTTATCCCCAAATAGCTAAATTTCACCATTTTTCATATGTTATCACAGAGAACTTCTTTGCTCTTGTTTTGATGAACTGATCACATATGTAGCAGAATGAATCTGGAGAATGACTGCAGCCTCTTGATGCCATTTCACCACTTGTGATGTGTCTTCCCAGGCAGCCAAAGCAGAACTTTTTTCTTTTTTTAAGGGACATGAAAGGATAGATAGCTAGCTAAAGAGAAAGTGAGTGGGAAGGAAGGAGTGAAAGAAAGCAAGAGAAGAGATAGGTAGTGGAAAGGATAGATAGCTAGCTAAAGAGATAGTGAGTGGGAAGGAAAGAGTGAAAGAAAGCAAGAGAAGAGATAGGTTGTGGACTTGACCATATTGCTTTTTTTTTTTTCCCAGTGGTCTGCAAGCCCCTAATTCTTTTTTATTGTCAAGCAGTTCTCTAGAATATTCTTAGTCTTTCTAGAATGTGTTCCAGAATGTCCTCAATCTTGCTTGAATATTCTTGAACCTACATTAGAATATTATGAATCATTCTAGAAAATTCTTGTAGATTCTAGAAAATTCTTGAAATTACTGTATTCTACTGTATTCTAGAAAGTTCTAGAATATTCTGGAAATGCTTACATTGAACAAAATGTTCTAAAATGTTCTAGAAACTTCTAAAAGTGTCTGGTAGAGCATTCTGGAAGAATGCTCTACCAGAAAAAGATTTATGAAAATGAAAAAAAGATTTCAGAAATGTAAGCAAATTCTCCTAAATATGAAAAATTTCTTGCTAGATCTGGTCAGTTCAAGAATGATCTTATTAAAATTAAAAATCTTTAGAACACTTTATATTCTTTCTTTCATTGTTTTAATTTATTTGCAATATTTCAAAAGCAATTAGATAAGCAACTGAGATTTTGCGAAGGTCTTTACCTGACATGAAAACCAATAGTAACAAATACTATAATGAAATAAGGTAAAAAAAAGTAAATTAATTGTTCTAACCACAAAAGCAAAGTTTTAGGATCTTTTTTTTTTTCTATTTAGTTTATATAGAAATAACTGGAAAATTATGATTTGGGGCCAAGGACAAGACGAAAGTGAAATTTTGTTACATAGTGTAATCCATTCTTGTTTGTGAATATAAAGAACTCTGTATAAAGGTAGGCGCACACTTGTTCGCATCGTACGGACGGCACGCATCGTACTCATCGGATTGTTTTTGGGGTCAGCGCACATTGGTCCGCATCGTACGGACGGCACGCATCGGACGGATCGGATTTTCTGCGCACATTGTCGGCATTGGACCATTCACCACCCGCAGTTGTGAAGCTGAGCTCTCTCTGGAAGGACATACTCCATCCGCATCGTTCGCACGCATCGGATTGAATGCTCTTTCGGGGATCCTCGTCGGCATTGCCGATGTCCGATGCGTACGACGCGGTCAAATGCGCGCAGACCCATTTGAAATAATGTAAAGAATACTAAAATCCGATGCGTACGATGCGTGCCGTCCGTACGATGCGAACAAGTGTGCGCCTACCTTAATACGTAACATACTGCTTGTGCGGTGTTGCCAGGGATAGATATGTCAGGTGAGGTGCAGCTGTTACCCTAATGCCCTATCCACATCTGAACCACACGAGGTCAGGTCATCGCGTCAGCGGCACTCAGATTTGCCACAATGGAAACTTCTCTTAACCACCTCACATACATGCATACACAGTCAAGTAAAGTATATTGTAATAAAGTAAATCAGTATTTTCAAAGAGAGAAGAAAAATCATGAATTCTTACTGTTACTTCAAAGGTCAGATCTCGGACAGCAGCAGACACAAGTGAGTGAACTGTGAACAAACAGTGGATAGAATATGCAATCAAGCATAATGAGGGAAATTAAATAATCAAATTATCATCTCCCAAGAAACGGCGCGGGTGGGTAGGAGGGACTGAGGTAAGTTTGACAGATGGAGAGGCTACGAAAAGAGAGCAAAAAGTAGCGGAGAAGGGACTGATAGAAAAAGAAATGTGAGGAGAACTGGAAAGGAAGAAAGGAAAGGATAATGAGATGATGATGAAATGACGAGAAGGAAGAGAGAAGAGAGGGAGGGGAGAAGCGTAAGAGGAGGGGGATGGAAGAGGAAAGAACTGAGAAGAAAGAGAGAGAGAAAAGAAAGAAAAGGAGGAGGAAAGGGGAGAAGAAAAGAAAGAAATGGAAGAGGGGTAGAAGGAAGGGGAGGAGAGGGAAAAGGGGAGAAATGAGGAGGAGGAGGAGGAGGAGGAGGGAGGGGTGGAAGAGGAGAAAAAAGGGAAAAATTACGAGGAAAAGCCGGAGAAGAAAAAGGAGGAAGAGGAGAAAGAAAAAAAGAGGAGGAGGAGGAGGAGGAGAAACAGGAGAAAAATTAGGAGGAAAAGCAGGAGGAGAAGAAAAAGGAGGAAGGGGAGGAAGAAAAGGGGAGACATGAGAAGGACAGGAAGAGGAGTAGGAGGAAATGAATGAGAAGAAAGAGAGGAAAGAAGGAAGAAGGGGAAAAGGGGGAAAGAAGAAAAAAAGGGAAAAAAAAATACGAGGAAAAGCAGAAGAAAAAGGAGGAAGAGGAAGAAGAAAAAAAAAGAGATGAGGAGAAGAAGGAGGAGGAGGAGGAGGAGCAGAAACAGGAGAAAAATTAGGAGGAAAAGCAGGAGAAGAAAAAGAAGGAGGAAAGGGAGGAAGAAAAGGGGAGACATGAGGAGGAGAGGAAGAAGAGGAGTAGGAGGAAATAAATGAGAAGGGAGAGAGGAAAGAAGGAAGAGAACGATAAGGGAAAAGCGAAAGAAGGGAGAAATGAGAGAAGGGAGAGGGGAGGAGGGGAAAAATGAAAGAAGGGAGAGGGAGGAAGGGAGAGGGATAAGAGGTGTGGCCTGCCGGTGCTCAGCGAGCGATCTAGTGGAAAGTTTTCATTAATTTTTTTTTTCTTTTTATCCTTCCGATTTTTTCCTCCTGTGATTTTTTTACTACGTGAAGGTGGCGAGAATAAGGACCTTGGAGGAGGAGGAAGAGGAGGAAGAGGAGGGCTATGCTGAAGAAGGAAAAAGGGGAGGAAGGGAGAATAGGAAAAAAAAAATAAATAAATAAGTAAATAATAATAATAATAATAATAATAATAATAATAATAATAATAATAATAATAATAATAATAAATTTAAAAAAATAAGAAATTTAGAAAGGGAAGGAGTGAGAGAAAGGAAAGAAATAAAGAAAGGAGAAAAAAGAAGAATTTACAGGATAGGAATTATGAAAGGAGAAAGAAATATCAAGACAGGACACACACACACACACATACACACACACCTAATACTTTATACTCACGCCAAAGAAGGGCGAACGAGATTTATCGGAAACACACGCTGTGTAGTGGAAACTGGAGTTAGGTCTGCCCAGCCGCGCCGCCACGTGAACTTTTCAAGAGGTAATTATTGGAGGGCAGCGTGGCGGTAAATTCGCTTCCCTGTGAGGATACACTTAAGAGGAAGGCTTTGGTGGCGTCTCGGGGCCAGGAGAGAGAGAGAGAGAGAGAGAGAGAGAGAGAGAGAGAGAGAGAGAGAGAGAGAGAGAGAGCCTACTCGATAATGTGAACTGACACTATTCAATAACCACCGATTGGAAAAAAGATAACTCACTATTCTAAATTCTTCTTCACTTCTACACCTGCAAATAATAGAAGATTGTTGAAGAGAGGCAACAAAAAAGGCTAAGTAAAAACACTAAATGTTTCCACCCACACTAACGTACCTAAAATGTAGTTGTATATTTAATACATTATATTATCTATGGCAACTAAAAATGCATTATAATTCATACACAAGTCGGGTAAAATAATCTCTTAATATGATTTAAAGTTGACGGTGTTCGTTATTTATCTATTTATTATTTAATTTGTTTATTTGGCCCCAAGTCTTAATATGTACGTTCATACAATAATCACCACAATACTGCTCATGTACATAACTTTAGTGAACGCATCCAACTCGCTGTCATAATTCCACTGTGTAATTAATTGTTCAATTAACTGCAACTAATATTACTATGGTATATGGCAGAAAGATAATAATAACATGTTCCTTTGTTTGTGTGTGTGTGTGTGTTTGTGTGTGTGTGTGTGTGTGTGTGTGTGTTTGGAAAAATATTTTAATTCTTATAAATAAGAACTATATTCAAAGATCATAGGAATGATCAGTCGGGTTCTCAATGACTCGTATTCTTATTTATTTATTTATTTTTTTTTTTATCAGGATTATCTTCAAAGATCAATGATAAGATGATTTGTCGTGTTCTTTTGCGTGGTTTTGCAAATGATGATGTAAAATACCTACTTGTTAAATTTTTACTATAATCATGAAAACATCTTTGAAAACTCGAGTAATCTTTATTTCATTTCGTTAAATGTAAGAGCTAGGGCGAAGAACTGCTTAAGAATTAAGTCTATGAGTGTTCCTCATGTTAATGCCACAGCAGAATCCTTGCTGAACCATCACTAAAAATAAAAATATAAATAAATTAATTCATAAAAAAAATAATAAATAATAAAAATCAAATTAAATTAGATTAAATAGAAATACAATACCTTCCAATATAGGCAATTAAAGATAGTTGAGATAAGACATCGACGATGAGAATGTGATATAAAATCATATAAAGACCCCTAAAAATTTTTTGTTAGGACATTGATCGTTATATGATCCTGTCTCAAAACTGTACTTACATATACTTCCATGTCAGGGCTTCTGTCCCAGTGATTTTGATGTGTATGGATTGTCTTTATAATAGGTAGTAGGAATCTTGAAGCCCAAGGCTTCCATCAAAAGCTTTTCGTCTTATCAACTCCTCTCTTCTAACTAACTGTCTTCAGCCTCTTTTTCATCCCTGTAATGTTGCACCTCTTGCTATCTTCTACCACTATTTTCATGCTAACTGCTCTTCTGATCTTGCTAGCTGCATGCCTCCTCTCCTTGCACAACCTACTGCACAAGACTTTTGTTTTTCTTTCACCCTTATTCTATCCACCTCTCTAATTAAACAGCCAACCAGTATTCTCAATCATTTATCCCTTTCTTTGGTAAACTCTGGAACTCCCTGCCTTCTTGTGTATTTCCTCCTTCCTATGACTTGAACTCTTTCAAGAGGGTGGTTTCAAGACACTTATTCTTCAATTTTTGATGACTGATTTTGACTCTGTTTGGGGACTGGCATCTCCATGGGTCTTTTTTTTTTTTCTTTTGATTTTGTTGCTCCTGACCAGTCCCCTTCCTACATGAAAAAAAGAAATTCTTAAACATCTTTAAAGCCGAGAAATAAAAAAAAAAAAATCAGGCAACATCACTCTCTGAGAATTCCCTATTTTTCTAAATCCCAATGATCTAATTTCCATTTGTTTGCTTTGAAAATAGTATCATTCATTGTTTCCATATTTGACACAAAATATTTTTCATGTTGTTTGACTGTAACATACTTTAAATATAACACTAAACTATTCTGAAGTAGAACAAAGAGAAAAGAACTCATTACTTACTATTAATGGTAAGTCCTGTTGACCACGTGAAGTCTGGTAGTACTTGGGGAATTAAAGGGAAGTATGTACATAAGCTATAATAATAGCTAAGGAACCCTTCACATGACAGTGTGATAATTTTTCCTGGCTACCAGTAATGCCATCAACCCACTCACTCTTGTCATGGAGGTGGAAGAAACAATTGCTGTTCTGTTAAATGTGCAATTTGACAAGTGGTGCAGGTTGAGCAGGTCAAGGTGCTGCAAAGAATTCATCCCTTTGTGTTTCCTTTAATCAGGAAATTGGCGATGATGAGTAGCAGTAAAAGTCCCGATCCTCAGCCAAATGCTTCTGGGAACACCAGGAAATGAGAGAAGCATGTAGGTAAGTAAAAAAAACAAAAAAACAAAAAACTCTCAGACATATGTAAATCTTTCCAGTTTCTTCATTCTCTGTACAGTATTACATTGAAACACTCAGTGGTTAACATATTGGTAACTTATAGCTTCCTCATTACTATAATAATATTCTATATGTAAAATAATTTCCAATGAGAATTGGAACATCAAAAGTGTTTCGGTAAACTTTGATCCTACAAAAATTTTGGGTGCATGGTCCTCGAAACTTACTTTTGGCAAGTTTGCTCTTTCTATTCTTGACACCTGAATTATAACGTGGGGATTGTTCATTGCATAGTAAGGCCTTGTAATCTGAGGCATGCACTTGTGCTTATTCTAGTGTATTAAATGACAGAAACTGTGGGACTAACTTTCCAAGGCATCGAATAATCCACTCTACTTCCGAATACTGACAGTTTACAATGGGTAACTCCCAACCAAGGAATGACACAAGCTCAAATTTAGGCTACAACCTGTAGCTTTCTCTCTTTCCATTGGATTAGGTATCTATGTCATCTTTGTCTAGGTAGAGATGAACAGACTTTTATCAATTTATGGCCTGGGTTTGGTCAAAGTTAAATGATGATCACTTCTCCACTTCAGATATTTGTCTGTATAGTTTTGGTCCAAAATTTTAATGTGCCAGGTATATCTTTTGTAATGGACTTGAAAACTAATGTAGCATTTTTTAGGAGTTTATTCAACAGTGAGAATCATTTACAGACCAGAAATGAGCATAAGATCCACCATTATGTCCTTTGATAATTCTAGCTCAGTATAGATCTTTTGTTAAAACCAATTGTTATAATTTACTAGCTATATGTATTACCATTACACATCAGCAGTGCTTGTTACCACAGCATATGAGATCCACACATTGATGTTATCAATTTAATAAGTGGTGATTTGGTCACAATCTATAAATTGGAATGAAGAATCATGTTCTCCATTCCAAAACACTGAGGAATTAATTTGCTATAAATATGAAAGGTGAATGTGACCATGGTTGAAAAAACAAGCCTTCACTGGACCATAAGGCATCTTGCAATTAGCTTTGCTTTTCCTTGTCTTTTCTCATCCTGCTGTGAACATAGACTCTCCTTCTAGACTAATTTCTAGTCTTTCATTAACCTGATGTGGTAATGTATGCATCAGAGCAGTCATATCTCTGGGAAGTATGCCTGAGTAAACATTAGGAGACCTCTTCTCCATCCATGATTTCTTGCTTGTTGGTGGGGAACACCGAGCACTCATTTCCCGGCTAATGCAATCATACCACACCACATAAGCTCAAATTAGGCTGATCCCTCCCCTCCAGATCTTCACTAGACCATTTCACTGCCATGCCACTAATGTAAAGACTAGAATAGAGAACTACTTTTCCATTATGAAACAATGAGAAATTAATCTTCAATAAATAAGGATGGTAAACATGACTGGAGTTCAGACATGGATCTGACAGGCTGCAAGGACAATACTTAACTGACTGGACCACAAGGTATCTTATGGCAATGTCAGCTTTGGCTCATATTTTTCCATCCTGCCATGGCATCACATAAATACCATTTTACAATCTAGTCATTGCTTGTTATCAACATCTGATCTTTGAAAAAGTTGCAGATGGCAGACAAACCCTCAACAAGGATCGAATAAGTGATCTCACCCACATTCCCATGGTCCCACCAAAGGGGACTGATATTAGAATGCACAATGATCAGTGAAAGATGATATGACAATTCTAGAGTACAGTAGGAATCTTTAACATCTAAGTTTCCCTCATACAGTCTCTATCCATCTCTTTGCACCTGTATCTCAGGTTTCCTTTCTGGCTGTTCTATCACTGCAGTGGTTTCTTAAGCTTGTCCACAGGGTTCTGTCATATCCCCCACTCTTTTTATTATTCATAAACATCTCAGCCAAACCTCTTACTCTATCTGTTCTTGTGCTGATAACTTCAACCAACTCTATGTTATTTGCCAGATGTCCAGCTCAAAAAAAATTCAACAATTTGTGCATAGAAACTATGGATTGCCTAATTTCTGATGTTTCTGTAATTTCTAAATGGGGAATAACAAACAATGTATTGTTCATTGCTTTATAACTCAATTTCATTCATCTACTTGATACAACCTTCTACACAAATCTTGAATGACAATCAATTATCCCTTTACTCTACATTAAACATACCTGAACTGTCCCTTATGAATCTCCCAAATGGAAACTGGACACCAGTACCTTCATTCTTTCTTCCCTTTTACTGATAAACTCTGGAGCTCTACTTTTTTTTTTTTCATCTTCCTACAACCTGAATTGTTTCAAGAGAGGACTACTGGGACATCTCTTGAACATCTCACTTTTTGGGAGTGACAACTTAACAAGCTTTTTTCTCCCTTTTTTTTGTCCCTTTGTTATGTATCATATGTGTATACTGTTAATGTATAACCTATGGAGAAGATAAGACTATATTTAGACCAAGACCAGAAGCTGGTATAGTTGAGATCATGAATAATATATAATTTTCATATAGTTGTTATATCTTAAGTGTCCTTAAGAACCACTCAAGACATTCATTGTGAAAGATAAATTATTATAAATATTAGATAATCAAACAAAGCATGAATAACTGCACTTTTTATTGGAGACATTACAAGGTGACATGCAGAGCACAACTGGTATCTGCTGCATGAGATTCACTTGTTTGATTTGACCTAGAGTACAGAGATATTCCACCAGTGCCTCTCACACCCAGTGGTCCTGCTGCTGGTAAACTGGACAGGGCAGTGCAGATCTCAATCCTGCATGACTTTATCAATGTGACAAACTTGCTTAATACTATTGTCAGATCACATACTTGGTGTTGGGAGAAGTGGCAGCTTTAGTTTTGACTCTGGACAGTTTCCACATATGAAAATAATTAGTAAATAGTGAGCCGTTACTGGGAGTTTTTAAAGCAGTCATTCACGAGATCTTTTCATTGATATAAAAGCTTACAGGTAGCTGCAGAAATGCTTGCAAGAGACAAATCATGTACATTATTATTTTCTACACGACAAACTAAAAATGAATCCTTGTTAATGGATTCAGAGAGCAAAGCTGTCATTGATGTAGTCCATGAACCATACTAACTGAAGCCTTTAACACAACTCAGTCAATACATTATTGTCTTTGGTAATTGTATACAGTGCTTATATTGGCAGTTCTTAATTCATAATTATGAACCAATGCAACTCTCCCATCTTTCCCTGTATCATCAATCAGACAAGCTGCTCTACATGGATGAACAACAAAACTGTTACCAGTGAAAATATTTATAGCATTACTCTGAAAATGATGTAGCTTTAAAGAAAGTATTTGAAGTATTAGCATCAGTAATGGATATGGAAATTTCAGAAGCTTTCATGTCAGTGAATGTGTGCCACTGCTTTTGTGGTCAAGCTCTTATTAGTAATAAAGAGTATTTTCATGAGCAGTGCACTCAAATGGATATGTACAATTGCCTTCAGCCATCTGGCCAATGTCACTTCCAAACCAACACCTTCATGTACTGACACTGTAAAAAAAAAAACTTCCTACACCAGTACAGTGAAAAAAAAAAATAAAAAATAACACTCAACCATTACAAAATTCTGTATGTCTGTAAATGCAAAAAGTATACATATTCTTCACATAATTACTACTGTTAACACAAAGAAAGTTTATAGAAACACTAGTAACATGATACAAGTAAAATAATATGTTTGATAACAGAGGCATAATTATACCTGGTTTTACAGTAAGCATACCTTACTAAAGGTATTAAAACCTAATAAAAAACATACTGCAGAATAAATAAATGAATCCATAAAACATTAACATAACCATTAATCAAATTAATTAATTAATTAATTGAACCATTATTAATATAAGCCAATAAATATATTTAAAAATATTTTCGAAGTCTTGCTCTCCTCTGCAAAAGACACCTAAGAAATTGACTGCAGAAATACTAGCAGCAGCAGCAGCAGCAGTAGTAGTAGTAGTAGTAGTAGTAGTAGTAGTAGTAGTAGTAGTAGTAGTAGTAGTAGTAGTAGTAGTAGTAGTAGTAGCAGCAGTAGTAGTAGTAGTAGTAGTAGTAGTAGAAGCAGAAGTAACAGTAGTAGTAGTAGTAGTAGTAGTAGTAGTAGTAGTAGTAGTAGTAGTAGCAGTAGTAGTAGCAGTAGTAGTAGTAGTAGTAGTAGTAGTAGTAGTAGTAGTAGTAGTAGTAGTAGTAGTAGTTGTTGTTATAGAAAAAGTAGTAAAAACAGAAGTAGTAGTAGTAGTAAAAATTAAAGCAAAAGTAGTAGTAGTAAATAGATAAGTAAAAGTGGTAGTAGTAGTAACAGTAATGGTGTTTGTGGTGGTGATAACAGTAATAGTAGTAGTAGTAGTAGTAGTAAAGACTGCAATGTATTTTTGTAACTAATTTTTACAAAAAGAAAGGTGGAGCTTCATAATAATAATAATAATAATAATAATAATAATAATAATAATAATAATTAATAATCTTAATAATACCACCACCAGAAGAGTCATAGTTCTCAAAGGCCATGGCACCAGGTATACATCAACTTGTCTCTCCTATTCAACACACATAAAGATTGATGAAAAATAAAAGATATTCTGATCCATGCGTGGTTTCAGATACACACTCATGCCAGCAAGATCACCTTAATAATAATCAACACAGCTATGGGAGCCACTCAACTCCCAATACTGTCCAATCTCTCTCACACACACACACACACACACACACACACACACACACACACACACACACACATACATGGTTCCTTCACCTCAGACTGGCCAAAACCCACATGCCTGAGATGATGAAGGCTTCACCAATAAAACCACCTAACTGGAGGTTACTCTGTCACTGCCACCATTATGCTGTTTCTCACACTGATCATGGTGGTGCATCCAAGGTTAGCAGAGAGAGAGAGAGAGAGAGAGAGAGAGAGAGAGAGAGAGAGAGAGAGAGAGAGAGAGAGAGAGAGAGAGAGAGAGAGAGAGAGAGAGAGAGAGAGAGAGAGAGAGAGAGAGAGAGAGAGAGAGAGAGAGAGAGAGAGAGAGAGAGAGAGAGAGAGAGAGAGAGAGAGAGAAATTAGTCCACCAAAGAGGAAGACTGCTTAGTGTGGACAGTCTCGCTGATTTTCATGCTGCAATATTTTCCTCTTTTTTCCTTCAAAATTAGGAAACTAATACCTAAAGATTGCCAGATAAATTATTGTATGAATGAATAGATATAACTGATTCCACTTGTTGCCTGGTCTACTGACAAGTCACTAACTATTAAATTTTCTGATACTGTTTATTACCTGAGATTAGGATTTTTAAACAAATTAAGAATCTTAAAACTGTTTATATGATCTGATAATACTTGGTCAAATAATTTTTTGAAACAGTAAAAGCGGAACCTCTGACATACAATCACCACAAAAGTTTCTGGATCTCCCTATTGAACAAGTATGCTCAGCTGCCTTACAGTCTGTTTGAATCTGCAGCACCATACATGAAGTGGAAAGTATCCTGTAACACCTGGTGTCTTATCAATTATATGGATTCATGTGGGAAATTATGTGGTTGGGCTTTTCAGGTACTCAAAATGACCAGAATGTTTTGTTTTGGAGGTCCAGTGATTTCCATAGTTGTTCATCAAGACTGTTTGTACCTGTATGAACTCAGAGAAAAGCTTGCATTTTGGCAGAGAAGCAAGAATGTGATTATATATTTAAAAAAAAATGATGGCAGACAGGACAAGCCATCATGGAGTTGTTGACTGCCTTCTGCAGTCTCTGTGCTCAACTCTGTCTTGGTTTTTAACTTCTGAATTGTAGGCTAAGAAAAACAACTAGGGTTACAGACAACCTCTTGTGTTCAGAAGTGACCATAGATCTGCAATTGATTCCATCTGAGCTGAAACTAAACTGGTCTTCATTGACAAAGGACATTTCCTTTCAGTGTATCCAGCATTGGCTGCAAAAAAAAAATATCTTGGTACCCTATCATTGCTCTGCCAAGAAACTCTAATGAAGAAAGCAAGACAAAATTACCAAGAAATGTGTGTATCGTATCCCTGATGATGGTAGAAAGGAATGTAATCACATGAATTAGAAAATTCATATGCATTATTGCTTAGTTATTTAACATATGTGAAACAGTTGTCTTCTAACAGCTGGTGTGACCCTGAAAGAGATCTGCAAAGCTCAGCATCCTGATTCTGTTCTAATATGGCAATGTTTTAGTGGTTAGAGTGGTAATGGTAGATTGTTCTTCCTTCTTAAAAATATTACAAAGAATGATGACCAATGTAAACAGGTACTTGAAGACTAACTAGGTAAAATTTGGAACATATACTATAGTTCCACATGGCTTCAGTACTATCTCCATCTCACTGGATTTCAATACCATGGGGGATGATTTCCCTTACCCTGAGACACAGGGTTTTCCTTACCCTGTGACATCTAAATTTCTCTATTTTACCTTCTCCAGGTTTCCTCATTTATCAACCAACCTAAAGTAAGGATGAATAGCTGGGTGAGCTATGCACCAACTGCCTCATTTCAGACACAAGCAACAGCCAGAAGATTTGTAGCCAGATGCACAAGCCACTGCACCATGGAGTGCTAAGACCATGCTTCATTTCAATTAAAGTTACATCCATACAGAGAAAACTCACATACTCACAGGAATGAAAGATGAAGTCATCCTATGTCAGAAATACTGTATAGGCTAATGGTTTTGAAGTTACAATACAGTTACAATACATTTAAACATGAACATGGTAAGAGTGATGAGGGATGTAGGGAGGAATGGTAGGTGTTGCCATCTTGAAGGTGCTACATGGTTATACATCAAGATTTTTGTAAATAAGGATAAAATGAGATTCAGTAATGTGATGTGTTATTCTAGCAAATAATAGCCAAGCCATAACAAACCCCATATGACAACAGTGTAGCCACTTTGCCACTGTTGTGTGTTCATATTTGAGTCTTGTAATTTATAAACCATTGTGTTAATAGCATTTAACAACAGAATATTTCTGACCTGATCTTTCATTTCTGTGAGTACGTGACTTTCCTCACAGAACACATTGTATACACAATTGCACAACATATCACAAGACCAAGAAAGTCACCAAACTAAACTCTGACCACCACAAACAACTTGCAGAAGCCAAGCAACATTCCTAATCTTAATTCCATCAAGAATGCAGGGAATGTGATGAAAAGGAAACTTTAGTTATACAACATCTCATCCCTCAAAAGTGTGCAAGTACCAGATAAAGGTTAGGATTACTTAAAAGACTCAGTCACAGCATAGGGTTATCATACCTAAGGAGAATATGATAAACAATGAAAGGATAGTCATAAGAAGTATTTACTTTTGCAGTATTGTTACTTATTGCTAGGATATTAAAATTTTTAGACAATAGGTATAGCAGATGTCCACAGACTTTCTGCAGTGACTGCAGTTACTTCCTTTCAACTGATTTGTTTTTATTCACAAACTTACTACAACACATCTCTCTCTCTCTCTCTCTCTCTCTCTCTCTCTCTCTCTCTCCAGTCAACAGTGAACATGACAATAATCTGAACCAGCTAGCACAGGTGTTGCACACACAGGCAACCATCCACTAGCTCCTACTGGTAAAATTGCTACATATGGTATAAAATATTAAATAACAAATTAGTTCTGTAAAAGATTTTCTGTCACTTAAAAATATTTAGCAGTGATAAAACTGACAAAGAACTGCCCTGTCCTAAGTTTTAGATTTAATGATAGTTTAGTCAAGGATCTCCTTTGTACTACATCAGAAGATTCAAGAGTAGAGAAACTTTGACAAGGAACTTCCTTGCACAAAGTATAAAGCAATTCAGACAAGGATAAGCCCTGCATGAACTGAAAGATTCACCAACAAAGATTCAATAAAATAACTTAGACCAGGAACTCCTAAGTGCTAAGTTAGAAGATTCAAACACATGAGTATCTCCACCAACAAAGTCCATCACAAAAGCCAAACTAATCACTAGTAAAAATATATCCAACATAGATCTTGATGATGGTATGAAGTTAACCTGAATGTTAACCAAAATTTCACATCACCATAAACATGATTAACATTCAAGTACATATATTCATAGAAAGTAGGCTTCCACAAGCACTTCACTGTAAAAGCTGAAGTGTTTCATAAATGAAGCTTCACAGGAACTGATAGTACTTAGAGTCCCATATTATTATCCATAGGAGGCACTAGAAAAAAAAATAACAACAGCCAACATGCTACATACTATTGCTGATATTAAAAACCCTAACAAGGCTACAATAAAAAAATTATCAAGCCTATACACGAACAGAATGTGCATTTCCATGTTTATAATTTACTTCAGTCAGTATTTCCTCTTTTTCAAACCAAGTTCTAAGCACCTTTTACAGATAAGGCAGTAATATACTGAATCCTTATAGAATATCAAACAAGCAAAACTGGCTTAAGGCACAACAATGTATTTTGAGTTTTGATATGAAACAGTATGCTTGATTTTGTGCCAACAATGAATAAGATTGAAATTATTATTCAAATTCAGATAAACAATGAATGATCATTCTACAAAACCTCAATATCTGCTCCACTCATTCTCATTGCATAATGGCCTTTTAAGATCTGAAGAGATTAGGAATGACAATCTATCTTTCTGGTTATTTTCATGAATGCTCCTCAGTACTTCTTCAAAAGAGTGGCCACAATAGTTTCAACAGCTCCTTTACATACACACAATAATCCTACAGAACTTCAATATTTGCTCCAATCATTCTCATTGCATAATGACCTTTTGAGATCTGAAGAGATTAGGAATCTCAATCTATCTTTCTGGTTATTTTCATACATGCTCCTCAACACTTCTTAAAAAAAGTAGCTGCAATAGCTTCAACAGCTCCTGTAGATACACAAAGCAATCCTTTCATTCTTCCACTCTTCTTATCACTGTCAATTATTACAAAAATGTTTTTTTTACTTGTAGAGAACACTTTGTTGTGCACTAACAGGATCTACCTCACAAAGACTTCAAGTAATCTTTCACATTCTCTAAATTAACTCAGTGTGTCACGCTAGCTTCAGAAATGTAAAACAATTCTAAATTCTTGATTATGGTTCACACTACTTCCTTCTGCTATAGGTTCAAATATTGAGTTGTTGACTGACAATATAAAAACTTGCCATGTTTACATGAGGTCCCATGTGGGGAATGATATTCAAGTGTTAACCCCTTAAAAATTTAAATGATTCTACTCACAGCTTGTGGTGGATAGGGAGAAATTCCACTGACAACAAGACTGAAAAGCCATATAATGCACATAACTTTTAGCCTTAACTAGCTCTTTCTGTATTTCCACAAAGTTGAGTCAATGATTGATGCACGAATACCACTAGGCTACACAGACAAAAATGTGTGACTGATAACAAGCATCAGGTGTCTTCTGCTTCTCTTGGCATCATCCCCAGCCTTAGCTTCAGTTCTCATCCCAAGTCTGTTTCTTTCCCACATAAGACATGTGTTCATTTGCATTCTGCATTACTGCTCTGTGTTGAGAGTACTGTACTAGTATTCATCACCTAGACCATGTCTAGTGACAGCAAATGTGAAGACATTGTTTGAAGGTAGTTTTATTCAAAGAAAAGACAAAAATCTCAGTCTTTCACAAGGGTAGATGATGCCCTTGTACTAACAATAATGCTTACTGATGATGAAAGTGAATCAAGTGAATTTATGTGAAAGATTTTTTTTTTTTTATTACAAACAGCCTTCAGCATTTGCAGGTTCAACATTCACAGATTTGCACCAGAAGGGAAACTTATGCAGATTAAATTTTCAGAGGTGCCATTGATTGAAATCTTACAGTGCAGCTCATCATAATACACACACACACACACACACACACACACACACACACACACACACACACACACACACACACACACACACACACACACACACACACACACACTAGTTCCAATTGTAACAATGATTTATCCAAGACTGGAATATGCAGCTGTGATATGATCACCAAATTTAAAGAAACATATCAGAAAATTTGAGAGGATACAAAGAGACTAGAAACACTAAACCTTCTGACATTGAAACAAAGAAGGAAGAGAGGTGACTTAATTGTGGTATACAGACTAATGGAAGGATTGAAAAAAGATAGACAGAAAAAATATTGTGATGTGGGATACAAGGGACACTAGAGGACATGGAAAGAAACTGAAAAAGGAAACCTGTAGAAGAGATATAAAAAATAATAGTTTTCTGCAGAGGTTAGTAGACAAATGGATGTGGTGCAAGCAAAAACTATTCATAACTTCTAAGCCAAGTTGGATGATAGTAAATACAGAGGCAGGACAGTATGAGCATAGCTCCTTTCCTGCATGTCACAAATAGGTACATGCAACACACACACACACACACACACACACCAATGCTTGGAGAAGAGAAGAGCATGAGGAGATGCCAGTAGATGTGTTAAAAGGTCTTGAAAAGATAGTGATGGAAAGTAGTGCTATAGTTATTGTTGATGGTTTTAATTGTAAGGAGATAAATTGGGAGATACTGACATTGACAACTACTGTAAGTGAGAACTCATGGAGTAATAGCCTATTGAACTGGGCACTGGAAAACTTAATGACTGTGATACCAGATTTAGTGGAATAAATAAACCATCAAGACTTGATTTAGTGTCTACCAAGGACATGGAAATTATTGGTCATGTGTTGATGGAATTTAATTTGAAAAAATGAAAATGTGATCACTGATGAAAATCATAAGGTGAAAAAATTTAAATATGGTAAAGCTGACTTTGAAAAATTAAGAAAGTAATTTGTTGCTGTGGACTGGAAAGACTTTCAAGATGCAAATGGTGTTCAGGAAAAATGGGATGAATTTATAAGGATACATATATAATTCTGCTGTGGAGAAATTTGTACCAAGAGGAGGAGCAGGATGTAGAAAGGGTAAAGAATGGTTCAATGCAAAATGCAAAAAGGTTAGAAATTGTAAGTTAAATGCTTGGAATAGATGGAAGAAAATTGGAGAGAGAGAGAGAGGGGATTTAATAAACATCTATAGAATGATAAATGGGTTTGGAAAATGTGAACAAAGAATGTTTTATAAATTTAGACACACAGAGTACATGGAGGCACAGTAAAAAGTTGAAGAAAGTTAATTGTAGAAGAGACATCAAGAAGTAAAGTTTTACTCACAGAAGTGTGAATAAATGGAATGAACTCAGTGAAAATGTTGTCAATGCCATAATTGTCCATGCTTTTAAGACCAAACTGGATAGATATAGAGATGGGACACTATGAGATTACCCCCTTCTCATAAACCACAACTAGGTAAATACAACTAGGTAAACACACACACACACACACACACACACACACACACACTAATTCACATTCCCTCTGCTGCTTGGTAGTACTGCCAATTTAGGGTAAAGCATGTGCAACTTTGGCAGTTGTGTTGGTGATACTGAGGAGCAGGGATAATGAAGGAAGAGGCCACATCACATTATTCATCACTACAGTTGTATCTTGAGTTACAAGTGCCTCTAGTTACAAGTAATTACGGTTACAAGTAAAAGATACTTTAAAATATACTGTGGCCTATAAGCACCTGTTTGAACAGGCAGAGGACTCCTTCTTTGTTTTCCTCTAGGTGGCCTGTGGTAATCAAAGAGACATCTGGCCATGCTTACTATCACTCACTGTCAGTCAGCACTGTGCAGCACTGTGCAGTCACATTCTCATTCATTTGTGCTCTTCGGTATGTTCTTTGTTTTTTCATAAAAAGTTCACTTTATTTATGTAAGCCACAATGTTGTTCAAGAAACAGGTTGCTAAGGATGATGCTAATAAGAAGTGGAAGACATAATTACCAAAGAAACTAAGATCAAAGAACAATATTATTGTGATGTATGTGTTGCAGAGCTTGTAAGGCTATACAGCTGCAAGGTTCAACCTTATTGTTTACTTTACCTTACTGTTTTGTCTTCTGCATTATCTAGCATTGATATTTGTAAAAGGAAGTGTTTGTAAATATATGTGTAGAAGATGCCATAAAAGCAGTGCTTGTGTATCCCTCTCCTTGCAAAATTAGCACCAGTTTACTGATGACTTTCTAAGGGAGTTTTGGCATTTTATAAAAACAGCACTTATATATCGTTCTCCATGTTGGGCCTCATATGTGAAAAAAAAATTTGCCAAAAAAACATGAAGCACTAAATCCTCTACATCTCACTATAACTGTCATATATGCATATACAAAACTGATATGCACCATAGAGTTGTTAGTACATCTGGAGCATATTTGGCCCCTTATGACAGCCTTTGTGTGTGAGGTTCTATGATCCTGGAAGCCAAGTCTGTTCCATTCACTATCACAAGACCAATTTCTGTTGTTCAGTCCCACTAACTTGATTTCCCTCTCACTTCCTCTGGTTAATGCACATGTTACAAGTAACAAATATTCTTATTTTCAAAATACCAATAACTATTTATTATTTCCTAATTCATTAGAATTATGCATCAATAATTGGTAAACTGATGTGAGACCATTTCAGTACTCATATAAATATCAACAATGCATCATAACTGTGTCTCTCAGTATCAGCCAAGAGATCCATAGATGTGAACAATACTGGCAAAATATATTTTTTTATTTCAGTGAAAATGTATATTTACATTCTCATACTGGCTTATAAACATTTTTCTAATTACAGGCACACATCATTATAAACAAATTGATTATACAATCAATTATTTTTTAATTCCAAATTAATTTTCATCAGATGCCATCCATCAGAGGCAGTGAGGTCATGAAAGGAAGTGATCTAAGGCAAGAAGTGACAAGTGCTGTTGTAATGATGAATGGAACAGAGAATTTTTCAGCCTAAGTACCAATAAATATTGTGGATACTGTTTTCTCCTCAAGAAGCCTTATCCCAATCATCTCTTGTCTCAATCAATGTCAACTACACATTTAATTGTGACTATATATACAACAGTAACAGAGTTTATATAAATTCTGATAAAACAAAGTAACAGGAACTGATATATAAAATATTTTAGTTTATATTATTATGTATATCATAATATGCATGATGTAGGGAAGCAATATGCAAAAAATATGTTTAAATTATTTTAAGGCTTGAATAAATCTTTATCTCAAAAAAACATGCCTGCAATATTAGCAGCCTCCAACAACCTTTGGTACATGAAGGGCTGTGGCCAGAGATGCAAACAAAAATTAAAACAACATACTTAATAGCACATATCCACTTTATGTATCACAGTAGCTCCAGGGATGTGTGTGTATTTCAGCCTCAGCATAAGGTATAAATCATATTGTCCTACTCCTGAGGATTAGTTGGACTCCTCCAGTCTGATGTGTTGTGGCCTGCAGACAAACCCCAAGACAGAGAATATATGCTAAATATTCAGAATAATCATCCAATTGGTTGAAATCAGCAGAATAAATAGGTAAAATAGAAAATCATTATGATATATTATAAATTCAAAGTGTCAACATTTCTTCCTTTTCCTCTTTCTGTGATTTATTTAAAATTTATTCTTATAATTTTTCTCTATTTATTTTTATTTATATTCTAGTATATGTGTGTTTTGTAGTTATTATGAGGGAAGTAATCAAATACAATATATTCTATATAAACTAAGCTCAAATGATGTCTACTACAGATATGTAAATATATGTATGCATGTGTACACACACACACACACACACACACATGCTTACATAGTGGCTGCTTCTGGCATCCCCTCTTTCAGGTCCAGGAAGTAGGCTGTTTGTTCTAAATGCTTGGATATGATCTGTAGAGAAGTAAGACAACCATGTAACCTGATTCCATCCAGCTCAATGGTTTATTCTTCACCAACTTAAAATACATTATAAAAAAAAAAATAATAATAAAATAAAATAAATAAATAAATAAATAAATAAATAAAAATTGACATTCCTTTCTAACTGGAAAAAAGTAATTAATCATTGGTGAATCACGGACACAATGAATGATAAGAAAAATGTAAAGATCACATGTTTTCTTACTAGATAGTTCCTAAATTTCTATGGAAGACAGAAGTCAACTTGTTTGCTATTAATCTAATTTTATCTTTAAATAAAAATTCTACTCTACAAAAACATCCAAATTATGAGTATGTAATTTTAAACTAAATAATACAGAAACAACTTCAAGCAATAACATTAGCCACAGAAAGAAAAGTAATTTCTGCTATTGGATAAAATCAGTTAGTGTCTCTTTAACATGCTACTGAACTGACATCCCTTGTGAAGCATTCCTGATATTCTTTCACCCCACCACAGTTTTGTTAGTCATTTATAGTAAATAATGTAAGATCAATGATATGTAAAATATTCATGCTAAGACCTTTTCACAGAATCATGCAAAATATTAAAAGCTAATCTAACATTCTTGTGATAGCTAGAATATAGTAAACCAAACTTAGTGAGTCACACAAATAAATTACTTTCAAAACTTAAAAAAAAAAAAAGTTTACTGTGATACTGTCTTACATGGAGATTTCCCAAACATTATCAAAACATCTATGCAAAAGCACAAATAACAATACAATTTGAACACATCATCCACAACAACAACAGGATAAAAGCAAGAAACAAACCTATTTGGACTCAAGGCATACAAAAAATTACTCCAGACAATATGCAAAAACTATGCATTGAGAAATGGTAAAATCCTGTCAGTGAAGTATAAAATATAGATGCACTAAAATCTTGATACAATGAACCCTGATACAGTAAATATAAAAAAAATGCAGTCTTCGAGCCTAACAAACAAGATTCTCATTCAATAAACTCTAGATCAGTGTAAGGAGAGGAAGTTTACTAAACACAGTAAAAATTCACAAAATTTATCAGCTTAATTAAAAGCACCTAATGGTGACCAGAAGAGCAGCATAGAATGTACCCTACTGAACTGACTGGGATTTAATGATTATGAACTGCTACAATACATACAAGAGGAGCAAGCTGCTTGAAGCATGCTCCAAGCTTAGCTGTGGTGAAGAGTATCAATGGTGAAGGTCATGCAGATGCTCTCATATTTACAACCTTTTAACTGAATTAACTCGATTTCAAGCATTATAGTTGTCATAAGCACACTATAGGACAGTCTCTCTCATACTGAATGAAAAGAAATGATATTGAGGATAGAGAACAAATAGAGAAGAAGGGTGTCACCATCACCACCACCATCACCACTCCTTAATTTCCTTCAGTCTGCCTTATGAAGTGGAAGGATTGTAATCAAAGAGGATTATCAGGGATGCAACAGCTGCTCCATGAAAAGCTGAAGTTGTATGGGCAAGGAAAGGCTGCCAAAAGGCCTACCTTTTAACGGAACAGTTGGCTAGCCCACTCCCACCTTCTTGCAGTGCATCCCATCAGTACAAGCTGTTGGGTAAGCCCAGAATGCAGGTGGGGTGCTACAGTGCATTTTGATTTTTAAACTGACTAGTTTATCTCTGATTCTCCCTTTTGTGTATGTATGTATATATGTACAGTATGTATACACACACACACACACACACACACACATATATATATATATATATATATATATATATATATATATATATATATATATATATATATATATATATATATATATATATATATATATATATATATATACAGTAGTACCTTGACTTATGAGTTTGATTTGTTCTGTGGCAGAGCTCGTAACTCAATTCGTTCGTATGTCAAATAAATTTTTCCAATTGCAATTAACTGAAATGCCATTAATCCATTCCAGCCCCCCCCCCAAAAAAAACATTTTTTTTGGTTACAGGTTTTTGAATACTGTTGATGTAATGAACCTGTTAACCAAATTTCAGGTTTTAATTTATGAAAAATGTAAAAACGTATGGCATATTTCAATATTATCAAATGCTTGCTTTATTTTATGAACACTCTTATGTCTTAAAATGCAGGAGAGTTGGCTGACACATAGTCAACTGCATGCTTGATAGATGAATTTGGGCTGTGTGACATTCAGTGAGTGATCTTGACAATGGCCAATGACGTAAATCTCTCTCTCTCTCTCTCTCTCTCTATGTGTGTGTGTATTTACCTAGTTGTATTTTATGGGAGGGGAGCTATGTTCGTGCTGTCCCGTCTTTGCATCTCCTAGTGTCTAATATGGTCTTAAAATCATATACTGTTTTTTTGCACACACTACCACTTCCTCCAATCCATTTCATATGTCTACTACTCTGTGGGAGAAGCTGGTCTTCTTCAAATTTCTTCTATAATTGTCTTTTTTGAGTTTCCTTCCATGTCCTCTTGTATTCCTCATGTACCATTTCAGAAAATTTTCCCTATCAGGAACCTCCATGTTCCTCATGATTCTATACATGGTTAACAATTCATCTCTTTCTCTTGGCAAGTCTAGTCTTGACAGTCTCTCCTCTTGTGCTAATTCAGATAGAGTTGGGGCCAATTTTGTTGTTGCCCTTTGGAATCTTTCAAGCTTTTTAATATTCTTTTTTGTACTGGGTGACCACAGTACCACTGCATATTCTAGTCTTGGTCTTATTAGGATGACTAATATTTTCTTTACCATTTCCTCATCTATATATATAAATGCCTCTCTAATGTTTCTCAATAAGTTGTAGGTTTCTCCAACAATTTTCTTACTTTGCTTATCAGGTGACATGTTGTCTGTAATGAATACTCCTTGGTCCTTTTTGAATTTTGTTTTCTTTACTTCCCCTTCTCCAAGTTTATATTCCCCTGTTATCGTGTTTTTGCTCTTTCCATACTCCATTATGCTGCACTTTTTTATGTTAAAATCCATTTCCCATTTTTGGCTCCATTTCCAAAGTTTGTCAAGATCTTGCTCCAATATTCTGCAGTCATTTTCTGCACTTACTTATCTCAACAATTTTATGTCATCAGCAAAGAAACTCATATAACTGTCTATTCCCTCATCCACATCATATATATATGTGTATATATATATATATATATATATATATATATATATATATATATATATATATATATATATATATATATATATATATATATATATATATATATATATATATATATATATATATGTATATATCAACATAATTGGAGGCAACACAGATCCTTGTGAAACTCCATTAATAACTTCTTTCCAAATGAAACTCTTGTCTCTGAGTATCACTCTCATTGTTCTATCATTTAAAAAGTCTTTCATCCAGTCTAATAGTTTTCCTTGTGTCCCTTCTCTGTGTGTGTGTGTGTGTGTGTGTGTGTGTGTGTGTGTGTGTGTTAACTTATCTGTGAGAGAGAGAGAGAGAGAGAGAGAGAGAGAGAGAGAGAGAGAGAGAGAGAGAGAGAGAGAGAGAGAGAGAGAGAGAGAGAGAGAGAGAGAGAGAGAGAGAGAGAGAGAGAGAGAGAGAGAGAGAGAGAGAGAGAGAGAGAGAGAGAGAGGATTGTATCAGCCATTGTCAAGGTCACTTATCTCTATTTCTCTCCTTCTCTCCCTATATGTGTTTGTTATATTGCGGCTTTACTGTAAGGAAAATGCATTTATAAATAATAAATGTTATATAAAAACATGTGAAGTGAATGAATGAGATGAGGAATGCTGGACAGATGTGGCATTTTCTGTGTCAACTAGTGGTGGCATATCTGAAGCTCCCTCATATCTCAGATTTTGACTTGCAATTCAAACTAAAAAATCAACTAAGCAATAGCTTGTATCTCAAAAAATTTGTAAGTTAGGGCACTCGTAAGTCATGTACCACTGTATTGTTATGACACAGATTCTGCCCCTCTCACAGCTGCCACTAACTTGGATCAGCTTCCCTAACCTACCTCCTGCATAGGCTAGTGCAGGGCCCACACATGTGTTTACAGGGTCCCACTGGCCTCCTGTAACCATCAAATACATTGTTGCAACAAAAGGCTCAGCCCCTCTCACAGCTGCCACTACCTTGGGTCAACCTCCATAAACTATCAACTTAGTAGTTTAGTGCAGGGCTCAAAGTCACCTTTGCAGGGTCCTTCTAGTCTCCTGTGGTGAGTTAAATAAATGAGGTTGCCAACTGGTTTCATTTCCTACAGATAAGGGAATATTGCAACTGCCAAACAACTCCAACGTGCTGGAGAAGAGGTAGAGTTACAACAAGGAACAAGTGCTTCTGAGGATTGTAATATTCTATGAGCTATTGCCCTCACGAAATGACAAACAAATCCATCCATGCTCATAGAATATCATCTCTTCCTCCTGAGCAGTACCATTTACAGATTCCCAAAAGATGGACAAAATCACCCCAACAGCATATTGCCCAGGGAGGGAATATAAGTTACTGCACAGCAGAGAAACTATAATCTTCTCTGTCCAAAGCTCTTAAAAGAACTATGAAGCTAGTAGCACTTAACAGCACAAAAAAAGATGATACACCAAACACATGACAACAGACAGGATGGGCGAGGGGATTTGTCACCATGAGTCTAAGCTGACATATCACACTCAGTTGAAACCTTATGACTGGTGTGTTACCTACTTAAATTGACAGGCAGTGCTGCTGCTAACTCACATGCAATATTAACTACCAAGCGCCCTCTAAACAGGTAAATATAGCCCTATTCCATACCAATGCTCTCTCCTTGCTTGTCATGTCTGCACCATCTGCCTGTAAACAGCCAACTAGACAAAGGAGGGACGCCATGCCACACAGGCCCGTGTGTGCCTCTCACTGGATGTTGGGGAGTCACATGACAAAGAAGAGGAGGGGATGATAGGAGATAGGATGGGGGTGACATACCACCCAGCCACCCACCTTGCTCTGATTCACTACAAGGTCATGAAAATACTGTATTTGATGGCTTATAAGATGCGCCTTTTTTCCCTCCAAAAAAGTCTCAGAAAATGAGCCTGTGTCTTAAGGTCAAGGTTCAGCTTTGGGGCAGTGGCTGGTGGTAAATCTGTGGCAACAATGGCCCTTAAATCAAATCCCAAACATCTTTGCATCGCTTCTACTCCACAATAACAACTCTTTTTTACAAGGTAACAATGTATACAGGTCGTACTAACTGGTAATTTACATAAAATAACACCAGTCGGGAAGAAATTAAGTGATGATGCTTACATTGCATGTACCAAAAAAAATCACAGTTGGTTACACATCAAACCTGGCAACACGCACAAGATTCACTGTGTTCCTTGGTATGATGCCATTATTCCTTAAGGTAAGACACCTTCATACAACTGAAACTGCACCTATCTTTTCACATTCTTACTTTGCGTACATGTTCAACAAAACTTGAAGCTAATGAGAAACAATTTCTTTTTTAGAAAATAGCTTACTGCCTAACAAAACAAAAGATTTTATAAGTGAAAAGAGCATCATGAGGTTGGGCGGTTCATGGTGATGGTTTGTACTGAATATTTCAAATAAAAATAAGTAGAGAATAAGGTAAATCTATTTTCACACATCTTTATGCTTCGAATATGTACTAAGATATTACAACTAGAATTACATGTAGAATGATGATAAAAAATTATTATCCCTCCAGGGTCTGACAATGTCACTGCCTATGCCATATTTGTTTGCATCTCACAGCAGGATTGGTCTAAGAACCAGTGTTGGTAGGTCCTAACAAATATTAAAGTTTTTAAATGTACAATATTGGTATCCAATAAGGATCTGAACAGAACATATGAGAGGGTTTCAAATGTCAGGAGAAACCCTTCACTTCATATTTAGAGCTTAAACCTGCTTATTTATTCTTTTTTTTTTCAATGCCATGCGCCTGCCCATGCATCTTATAAGCCGTCAAATATGGTGCTTTGCGACTTTCTTTTGGACATATTTTGGGACTCTTTGGAGACAAGAGATGTGCCGAGTGATTGGAGGAGAGCCAACATCTCACCCATCTACAAGAAAGGCAACATAACAGAACCAGTGAACTATTGACCGGTCTCACTAACACCTCTAGGAAGGCATTGTGCACAAGGAAATAGTTGGGCACCTTAACGAAAACAACTTGATCACAGATGCTCAACATGGCTTCAGGAGTAGAAGGAGCTGTCTCACCAATGTTATGCTACTTAGATGACTTAAGCAATGCTGTGAACAATGGGAACTGTGTTTACATCAATTACTTGGAGTGTGAAAAAGCCTTTGATCGCATTCTCCACCAAAGATTACTATCCAAACTGGAGGCGCTTGGCATTGGAGGAGACACATAGAAATAGATAAACAGCTTTCTTTCAGAGAGGTTCAATTGAGTGGTAATACGTGGCTCATACTCAGACTGATTACCCATACTAAATTGAGTGCCCAACAATTGGTGCTGGGTCCAGTCCTCTTCCTGGCATTTAATAATGATCTTGATTACAATCTAAAAACAACAGCTAGCCTCTTTGCAAATGATAACAGAATCTATACCACTATTAGGGATGACACAGATGTTGAGGTTCTTTGACAAGACATGAAGCAACTAGATTAATGGAGTAACAAATGGCTGCTTACATTTAAGGTAGAAAAATGTGCAACAATACATGTTGGATGTAATAATTGCATGGAAGACTGTAAAACAACACAGGAAAAGAACCTACACATTCTGGTCTCCAGCAATCTGAAAAAAATCAGCACATGTAAACAAGGTAGCAGCCCAAGCAAACAGCTGTCTCGGAATCATCAAGAGCAACTTCGCAGTACTAAACAAAGACATACTGGTACTACTATATTTCTCCTTTTTCAGCCCAATCCTGGACGATGGTGTTCAGTGTTGGTCACCTTACCTAACAAAGGACATTACCACCCTAGAGAGGGTCCAAAGGTGACCTACTAGACTTATACTGGAGATTAAAGACCTGCCCTACAAAAGCAGATGACAACAGTTAGGCCTCCAAACACTCCAGGAAAGAAGAAAGAGGGGAGACATGATAGAAACATTCAAAATATTGTAAATACCAGCACATCAGATGCACTTCTTTCTTGAAAAGTATCTAATAATTACCTGCATTTAATGTGGCTGTAATACAGATGCCTAGGCCTATAGGTGTGGAGTTAAAGCAACAGTACACTATGCACAAATATTGTTACCAATAATAAAATTCTCTCTCTCTCTCTCTCTCTCTCTCTCTCTCTCTCTCTCTCTCTCTCTCTCTCTCTCTCTCTCTCTCTCTCTCTCTCTCTCTCTCCTCCCTTCTCCACTTTACCTGCCCTCCTCTCCCTTTTTTCCTTCCCTCCCCCCTTCCTGCCCTTCTCTCCATTCCCTCCTTCCCTGCCCTCCTCCTCTCCCCCTTCCCTGCCCTCCTCTCCCTTCTCTCCTTCCCTCCCCATTCCCTGCTCTCCTCTCCCTTCTCTCCTTCCCTCCCCATTCTCTCCCTCCATCCATCTGCCCTCTCTCTCTCCCCCTTTCCTACCTTCCTCTCCCTCTGACAGATAAGGGGTTGGGGAGGTGACAGTGAGAGAGATTTGTGACAAGACGAAAGAGAGAGGAAGGGAAAAGGAAAAAGGGGAGGAATGGACATAACCAGGGAAGGACAGTACATGGGGTAAGAAAATGGATGAAGGGTGAAGGAAAAGGATGAGATGATGGGGAGAAAGTAGAAAGAATGAATAAAAGCAGCAAGGGTGAGGAATGAGTGAAGAATTAGAGGGAGAGAGGAAGTATTGAGAAATAAGTATTCTCTTTTTCTGTCCCCTACTCCTTTTCATTTTTCCTCTATCCATTTCCTTTGCATTTATGATCCCTCCATCCATTTTCATTCTCAATCAGTTTCATTCAACTTAGCAACACTCAGGATAGTTCTTATCCTCTCTCTCTCTCTCTCTCTCTCTCTCTCTCTCTCTCTCTCTCTCTCTCTCTCTCTCTCTCTCTCTCTCTCTCTCTCTCTCTCTCACTCACACACACACACACACACACACACACATACAGGGAAGACACAGAATGCCTGGGATTAAGAGGGCTTTTCTTTATATTAAAAGATTTTTGTTGCCCTAGGCCAGTGGCCCTCACACACACACACACACACACACACACACACACACTACATTTTTTTTCCATAACTTTATGATTAAACATAATAAAACTTTTTTCCACAAAACATCCTTGTAAAACAGGTATGCATCTTATGCAGAGGTGCATCTAATACACCAGCAAATACAGTAATCAAAGGATTTGAGGATATACCACCAACACCATTTTTTTAGATCATTAGGAACAAGCTGCAAGACCATTCGCTTAAAATTGCCAAGCCAAACAACTAGAAAACAATGGCCACTAGATCTACCTACCAAAGTTGCTACTGTGCCATCTTTGTTTACATCAGGTCAGCTGACCACTGTCCCCACTTCAGATTTTTCATCAGTAATCTTTTTTTTTCTGTTATTTCTGGACAGTATGCTCTAAAGTAGCCCCCCTCCCACCATACAACACATCCTAGGCAAGAACACTGCAGTAGATCACACATGTGAGGTTGCAGAATAGTGCACTCTGTGATCTCCTGAGACACATTTTGTCTGCACCACGACCACAATGTGTGTGTGTATATTTACCTAGTTGTAATTTACAGGACCTGAGCTACGCTCCTGTGGTCCTGTCTCCATGTCTACACTTGTCCAGTTTTTCCTTAAAGTTGTGCACACTCATTACTGGTACTACCTCCTCCCTTAACTTGTTCCAAACTTCTATATATCTCTGTGGGAAACAATATTTCTTTATGTTACTCAAGCATCTTCCTTCACTTAGTTTTTTGCTGTGTCCTCATGTGTATCTGCTATTTCCTACTTCTCTTAGCAGTTTCTCATGATCTATTTCTTCCACTCTATTCCACATTCATAAATCAGTATCAAGTCTCCCCTTTCTCTTCTTTATTCCAATGTTGGCAGATTCATTTCCTTTAACCTGTCCTCATATGTTAATTCTTCCAGTTCTGGAACCATCTTTGTTGCCATCCTTTGTATACTTTCTATTTTTTTTGACATGTTTCTTTTTGTGAGAAGACCACACTGATTCAGCATATTCTAGCTTCGGTCTAATTATTTTTTTATGTAGGAGGGACACTGGCCAAAAAAAAAAAAGACCCACTGAGATGTCAGTCCCACAAGAGAGTCCAAAGCAGTTGTCAAAAATTGAAGGATAAGTGTCTTGAAACCTCCCTCTTGAAAGAATTCAAGTCAGGAAGGTAGAAATAGAGAAGCTGGCAGGGAGTTCCTGAGTTTACCAGAGAAAGGGATGAATGATTGAGAATACTGCTTAACTCTTGCATTAGAGAGGTGGACATAATAGGGGTAAGAGAAGGAAGAAAGTCTTGTGCAGTGAGGTTGCAGGAGGACGAGAGGCATGCAGTTAGCAAGATCAGAAGAGCAGTTAGCATGAAAATAGTGTTAGAAGACAGCTAGAGATGCAACACTGCAGAGATGAGAGAGAGGCTGAAGACAGTCAGTTGTAGGAGAGGAGTTGATGAGATGAAAAGCTTTTGATTTCACACTGTCTAGAAAAGTGGTATGAGTGGAAGAGAGGTGGACAGAATAGGGGTGACAGAAAGAAGAAAGTCTTGTGCAGTGAGGCTGATGGAGGAGGAGAGACATGCAGTTAGCAAGATTAGAAGAGCAGTTAGCATGAAAATAGTGGTAGAAGACAGCTAGAGATGCTACACTGCGGTGATGAGAGAGAGGCTGAAAACAGTCAGTTAGAAGAGAGGAGTTGATGAGACGAAGAGCTTTTGATTCCAGCCTGTCTAGAAGAGCAGTATGAGTGGAAGCCCCCCTAGACATGTGAAGCATACTCCATACATGGATGGATAAGGCCCTTGTGCAGAGTTAGCAGCTGGGGGTGTGAGAAAAACTGGTGGAGACGTCTCAGAATGCCTAGCTTCATAAAAGCTGTTTTAGCTAGGGATGAGATGTGAAGTTTCCAGTTCAGATTATAAGTAAAGGACAGACCAAGGATGTTCAGTGTAGAAGAGGGGGACAGTTGAGTGTTATAGAAGAAGAAGGGATAGTTGTCTGGAACGTTGTATCAAGTTGATAGATGGAGGAATTGAGTTTTTGAGCATTGAACAATACCAAGTTTGCTCTGCCCCAATCAGAAATTTTAGAAAGATCAGAAGTCAGGTGTTCTGTGGTTTCCCTGCCTGAAATGTTTACTTCCTGAAGTGTTGGATGTCTATGAAAAGACATGGAAAAGGGAAGGGTGGTATCATCAGCATTGGAGTGGATAGGACAAGAAGCTTGGTTTAGAAAGTCATTGATGAATAATAAGAAGAGAGTGGGTGACAGGACAGAACTCTGAGGAACACCACTATTAATAGATGGGTTTAGGAAGGGGGATAAAAACCCAGGGAGGAGCTAGGATTCTTTTAATCTCTAAGGTTTCGGCTGAATAGCCATCCTCAGAGAGACTGCCTCTCTCTGAGGATGGCCTCTCTCCCAGTCTCTCTGAGGATGGCTATTCAGCCGAAACGTTTGAGATTAAAAGAATCCTAACTCCTCCCTGGGTTTTTATCCCCCTTCCTAAACCCAACTACTTGTCAACATGAACAATTCACTATTAACAGATTTAGGAGAAGAATAGTGACTGTCTACCACAGCAGCAATAGAACAGTCAGAAAGGAAACTTGAGATGAAGTTGCAGAGAAAAAGGATAGAAGCTGTAGGAGGGTAGTTTGGAAATCAAAGCTTTGTGCCAGACTCTATCAAAAGCTTTTGATATGTCCAAGACAACAGCAAAAGTTTCACCAAAATCTCTAAAAGAGGATGACCAAGACTCAGTAAGGAAAGTCAGAAGATCACCGGTAGAGCGGCCTTGACGGAACCCATACTGGTGATCAGATAGAAGGTTGTTAAGTAATAGATATTTAAGAATCTTCCTGTTGAGGATAGATTCAAAAACTTTAGATAGGCAGGAAATTAAAGCAATAGGATGATAGTTTCAGGGATTAGAACAGTCATCCTTTTTAGGAACAGGCTGAATGTAGGTAAACTTCCAGCAAGTAGGAAATGTAGATGTTGACAGACAGACAGTTGAAAGAGCTTGACTAGGCAAGGTGCAAGAACAGAGGGACAGTTTCAGAGAAAAATAGGAGGGACCCCATCAGATCCATAATTCTTCTGAGGGTTTAGGCCAGTGAGGGCATGGAAAACATCATTGTGAAGAATTTTAATAAGTAGCATGAAGTAGTCAGAGGGTAGAAAAGAGGGAGGAACAAGCTCTGAATCATCCAAGGTAGAGTTTTCAGCAAAGGTTTGAGTGAAGAGTTCAGCTTTAGAGATAGATGTGATAGCAGTGGTGCCATCTGGTTGAAGTAAAGGAAGGAAAGAAGAAGAAGAAGCAAAGTTATTGAAGATATTTTTGGCTAGATGCCAAAAGTCACGAGGGGAGTTAGATCTTGAAAGATTTTGATACTTTCTTTTAATGAAGGAGTTTTTGGCTAGTTGGAGAACAGACTTGGCATGGTTCTAGACAGAAATATAAAGTGCATGTGATTCTGGTGATGGAAAGCTTAAGTACCTTTTGTGGGCTACCTCTCTATCATGTATAGCACGAGAACAAGCTGTGTTAAATCAAGGTTTGGAAGGTTTAGGTCGAGAAAAAGAGTGAGGAATGTACGCCTCCATGCCAGACACTATCACCTTTGTTATGCGCTCGGCACAGAAAGACACATCTCTGACATGGAAGCGGTAGTCATTCCAAGGAAAATCAGCAAAATGCCTCCTCAGGTCCCCCCAACTACCAGAGGTAAAATGCCAGAGGCACCTTTGCTTAGGGGGGACCCTGAGGAGGGATTGGAGCAATAGGACAAGATACAGATATGAGATTGTGATTGGAGGAGCCCAACAGAGAAGAGAGGGTGACAGCATAAGCAGAAGGATTAGAGGTCAGGAAAAGGTCAAGAATGTTGGGCATATCTCCAAGACGGTCAGGAATACGAGTAGGGTGTTGTACCTATTGCTCTAGGTTGTAGAGGATAGCAAAGTTGAAGGCTCGTTCACCAGGATGGTCAGTGAAGGGAGAGGAAAGCCAAAGCTGGTGGTGAACATTGAAATCTCCAAGATCTTTATCCATGTTGTAGAATATTTCTCAACATTTTATATGCATCTCTGAATATCTTTTCTACATGCTTTTCTGACTGCTGACTATTTTGTATTATCACTCCCAGATCTTTCTCTTCTTATACTTTTATTATTTCTTCATTTCCCATTTTATATGGCCATTTTGGTCTCTTTTCACTTTTTTCCATTTCCATTACATGACATTTTTTCACATTAAATTCCAACTCCCATTTTTTACTCCATTCCCAGATTTTATTCAAGTCATCTTGAAGAATTTCACAGCCTTTGTTGTTTCATATATGTCTTTGTAATTTTGCATTGTCTACAAACAAACTCATGTAACTCTTTAGTAATTCAAGCACATAATTTATGTAGATCAGAAAAAGTACTGGTGCCAGCACTGATACTTGTGATACTCTCCACTATCTACTTTTCTCTATTTTGATTTTACATTTTTTACTACTGTCCTCATTTCTCTTCCTTTTAAGTAACTTTCCATCCAGTTTTTTTTATTTTTCCATTTAATCCTCCTATATTTTCTAACTTGCATAGTAGCCTGCTGTGGGGAGCTTTGTCCAAAGCTATTTTAGATCTAAATACACCCAGTATACCCATCCATCCCTATCTTGTGTTATATCAGTCACTCTTGAATAGCTCATCAAATTGGTTAAACATGATCGCTTTTGTCTAAAGCCATACTGCTTTTCTGTTATTATATCATGTTTTTCTAGAGTGTGTGTGTGTGTGTCTGTGTGTGTGTGTGTGTGTGTATCTATCTAGTTGTATTGTACAGGGCACAAGCTAAGGCACATTTTCTCCTGTCTTCATAACTATATTTATCCAGTTTCTCTTTAAACATGTGTACACTGTTTGCCACAACCACCTCTTCTTTCAAATCATTCCAGATTTCAATAGTTCTATACAGGAAACTGCATTTCTTGATGTTGCTCGAACATCCACTCTTCTTTATTTTTTTCCCATGTTCCCTCATCTGTCTCTCTCCCTCTTTCATCTGTGGTACCAAGTCATTTCTGTCTATTTTTTCTATATTGTTTACTAATTTGTACATTGTTATCAGGTCTCCTCTTTTTCTTCTCTCTTGTAGTGTTGGTAATCCAATCTCTTCAAGTCTTTCTTCATAATTTAAGTGTTTCAATTCTGGCACCATCTTTGTTGCCATCCTCTCTATTCTTTCCAGTTTCCGTATATTTTTTTCTACATGGAGCTCACACTACTGCTGCATATTCCAATTTAGGATGTATCTTGCTTTTTTATAATTTTCTTCATAATTTCTCTATCTAAATAGTTAAACATCACCCTAATGTTTGTTAACAAATTGTATGTAGAGCAGAATACTCTGTTTATGTGCCTTTCAGGTGATACTGTGTTCTGAATCATTACTCCCAAATCTTTTTCTTCATTACTTTTCATCATTATTTCTCTTCCCATTTTGCAATACCATGAAGGTCTCTTTTTACTTTTTCCTATTTCCAACATGTGTCATTTTCTGCCATCAAATTCTAGTTTCTATCTTTGGTTCTATGCGTGTATCTCGTCAACATCCTTTTGTAACTCCTTGTAGTCATTTTCATCCTTTATTATTTTAATTATTTTTGCATTAGCAAAAAGGTTTATATAACTATTTAGATCCTCTGTCATATCATTTAGATATATTTGAAACATAATAGGTGCCAACACAGATCCTTGCAGTACCCCACTTGTCACTTTGCGCCAACTTGAATTAGTGTCTCTGATTACTGTTATCATTTCCCTCCCTTGTAAAATAATCTTTCATCCATCTCAATGTTGCTCCCTTTAGTATACCACATCAACCCATCTGTCCCTCTCTTGCACTCCATCTATTACTCTTGTATAATAAAATCTCAGTAGATTTGTGACACAGGATCTCCCTTTCCTGAATCCAAATTGATTCTCTGTAATTATCTTTTCATCTTTTAAATATTGCACCCATCTATCTTTAATTACTTTTTTACAGAGCTTGCTTACAATACTTGTTAGTGACACTGGTCTGAAATTTAATGGTTCCATTTTACTTCCCCCTTCTCCATTGGGACTGTGTTATCTCTTTTCCATTCCCTTGGTACTTTTCCTTCTTTCAACAAGCTGTTGATTATATCCCATATGGGTTCCTCCATTTGTTGTCTGCATTCTTTTAATATCAATCCATTTACTTGATCTTGTCCCATAGCCTTTCTAACATCAAGCTATTCCAGCAGTTTCTTGATTTCTTATCTTCTTACCTGTATTCCCTCATTCTGTGATAACACTTTTGGTGCCGCAAAATCAGTTTCCTTTGTAAATACATGTTGAAAACTCTGAATCATTAGTTCACTCATCTCCTCAGTAGTTTCATAAATTCTTCCTTCTCTTTTTTAACTTGTTTATGTCATGCCCATGTTTAATTTTTTTTATTTACAAATCTTCCTTGCATTTTCTTACTATGTCACTTTCAAAATTTCTTTCTCCTTCTCTTTCTATTATACCAAATTCATTCCTTGCCTTTAAAGCTGTATTCTTTCTTAGTATTTTTGTTCAGTTTTCTCATCATTTTCCTCCATGCCCTGTCCTTATTCTTTTTTGCTTTTACATACCTAGCATTTTACCATTCATGCTTCCTAATTTTCATTTTATAACTTGGCATAAACTGTTGCACCCCCTCTCTATACTTGCTCAAGTATATCTCATATTTTTCTTGCACTATTTAACCTTCAAATATCTCTTTCCAATTAATTTTTCCATAAAATTTATTAAGCTCTGCAAAGTTTGCCTTAGATAGTTCTGTCTTCCATTTATAAACTGTTCATTCCTGTGCAACACTGTTTCCTCCTGTAGTACTATCTCTATTGTTACATGATCACTTCTTCCCATTGGACTTAAACAATGTATACTTGGTCTACTTTTTGGGATTTTTGTAAACATTAAGTCCAACTGTGATGGTTCTCCTTTGCATCTTGTAGGTTCGTTCACCCACTGTCTCACTGTATTCACCATCATGGTATGCATAAGTTCTTCGCTCCATGACCCAACATTTTCTTTCACTTCCATCTTCTCCCAGTTAATTCCTTTTAGTGTCGAAGTCACCTACTAACAGCACTTTATCACTTTTTCTTATCATTTCCTCTATGCTATTTCTTGTTTATAGTTGCATAGTTTTATATCTATTGGTTTTCCATGCATTAGTTTTTGATGGCATGTACATCACAATAAATTTCCTTTTTTCACTTCCTTTGATCTTAATCCCAGCACTCAAAGTTTCTGCCATCCTATCACCATATTCCACTTCCTCAACAATATCCTCTTTTAATAATATCATCACTCTTCCTCCTCCCTTTCCTTTTCTGTCTCTCCTGCATGTACAATAACCTTCCTTTGCAAATCTCATCTTTATTTCTTCTTTTAGTTTGGTTTCCTTTAAACATAACACATCTGATTTATTGTTCTTTAGATAGTCTTTAAGTTCCAATAGGCTCAACACCAAACCATATATATTTGTATACATAATTCTTAAGCTTCCACTTGGTTATCTTCTGTGGCATCTTTGTGCTACCATTTCCTCACTTACATGTCCACAACTATCCAAATGAATCTTGTCGCTTGTTCCAGTGTTCTCTCCTTGTTTTTTGACTGGGCCTCTATTCTCAACTCTCAGTTTACTTCTCTCTTCTTTGTTCATTTCTCTTTTTATCCATATTCCCCTCATTCCTTTTACTTTTGCCAATTTTCCTGTTCTTTGTAACACATGTTCTGCTGCTGTTTGTGACACGAGTCTTATTCCATTTTCATTGTACTTTCCAATCCTATAAAGCTCTTCAATTTCTTCAACTATATCCTCTACTTCCCCTGCCATTTATGTTATAATTTCCTTAGCTCTTTTTGCCTTTTCTTTCTCTCTCTAGCTATTTTCATGGGTAGATTCTTCTCCTTGACCTTTAATACCACCACACACATCTTTCTCTTTACCATGTCTCTCACAAGATTACTTTTTTTCCTTTATTATTTTAATCACTTGCTTTTCCATGTCTTCATTGTGTTCCTTTTGCTGTTGTCTTACTATCTCCTCCATATCCACCTTTTGTTGTTGTTCTCTCTCTTCTCTCCAACTTCTGACTTCCTCTATCACTAATTCTTTTACTTTTACAACCTTAATCTCTCTCTTGTAAAGCTTTCTTTAACTCCTCATTCTCTTCCTTAAGTTTCTTGATTTTTTCACAGTACTTGTTTAAGTCCACTATTTCTTCACCTCTTCTCTCAGTTCTTTGTTTTCTTTTTCTCTTTCCATTTCCCTCTTCTTCATCTCTGTTATATTACTCGATATCTTTTTTACATTATCACCACCCACCTCTCTTCCTTCCACGTCTTTGGTATCACTGTTAAGTTATGTATTTCTTTTATTTTCACATTTTCTTCCTCAATTTTCCACATTTGTTTATTTGTATGGGCTACACTGAGGTCCTTATCCTTGAATTCTTTGAAAACATTTACTGTGCTGACCACCATCTTCCGTGTTGATATCACTGAATGTTTACCTTTCACTACTCTCCCATTTCACCTTTTTGGCCATTTCCCAATTTACATTTCACTTCCCCTGCACTTGCACATCACACAGTTCCCTATTATGGAGACAGGACAGGGTGTGTATGTATATATGTATGTATGTATTTATTTATGTGTGTGTGTGTGTGTGTGTGTGTGTGTGTGTGTGTGTGTGTGTGTGTGTGTGTGTGTGTGTGTGTGTGTGTGTGTGTGTGTGTGTGTGTGTGTGTGTTTTGTGTGAGGGTAGAGGAAGAAGCAGGACAGTTTTGCTGTAGGAACAGGAGTGAGGCAGAGATGTGTGAGGTCTCTATGGTTGCTTGGTACTTTTATTGATGGCTGTGTAAGAGTGATGAAAGCTAAAGTATAAAATGTTGGTGTGAGACTGAAACAAAATGGAGTGTGATGGGCTGTTGACGTATGTCTGTTTGCAGATGACACTGTTTTGTTAGCAGAGTGAAAAAGGGAACTTCACTGTGATGGAACATTTCCACAAGATGTGTGTGACATGAAAACTGAAAATGAATGTTGGGAAAAGTAAGATAATGGTGCTTAAGAGAGAAGTGGTATGTGATTCTAAGATATCTTATAGTGCAAATGTGGCAGCTGCAGAAAGGTGGGAGGTGATTATAGGAAGAGATAATGGAAAAGGTGAGTGTGTGGGTGGGAAAAGCAACACTTCAATGCTGACACTCATTTAACCCCCACATGTGGTAAAGACTATGACCTTTTGCTTGCCATTATTTTATCTTTTGGTATTTAATAATAACTGCAAAACATGTGCATACCATAAAGTTTCAGAAGTTAAAAAGGTAGATAATAATGATTATTTGTTTTATAAATTTTCACTAAGGATTGATGAAAAGGTAAATTGATGAAAGGATTGTTTTGATAAATTGAGAAATTAAATTTACATGGCAGAGTATTACTACAAAATTCTATGAAGTAGATGGCTATTATATACAAGCTTTTCAGTCATAATTTATTATAATCTCTTTTACTGAAGCACTTATTCTTTTACTTGATATTTTTCTTACTATGCAACATCAATCATCTTTTCAACCACTCTGAACAAATATGCACACTTACACAATGATCTCTGGAATATTTTAAGTGAGGAGGTGGTTACAGGTGTTAATGAGAGTAAATTTAAAGAAAAATTTACTAACATGATATCTCTTGCCTTTCCTCTAACAAAAATGCACTTAGAGTGTCAGTGCTTAAAGTGGATGTGCATGCAGAATCATACACTGTGTTGATGCATAAATGATGAGAAGTGCAACACTTTTGGAAGTCATCTACATATCAGAATAGTGTATCCTATAACCTGGGCATGCATGCATCAAAGACACCATAATGCAAGATTACATTACAAAGAAGTGTAAAAAAAATATATATCCTTAGGAAATAAGCACAGTCTACCTATGAAAGTGCTTTACAAACTACTGCAGTACCCTGAATTAATCTACCAGTCAGCTCTATAAGGAAGGGATTATATAAGAATAACGTTATTGTTCTTAGGCATTTACTGAAATGTTAGTGAAGGGCATACTGACAGCCTTGAACATGACACATACCCCTCAAAGCTGTGTTGTAAGGTAGGACTAATATCATCCAAAGTTGAAAATCCAGGCAGCTTGAAAATAAAAAGAGAAAAGTTTAGGTCATGAGAGACATCACAATTCACCTTAAGCCTGCCTCTTCCTTCCAATTTTATGCTGTAATACAACACTGAGGCACGATGTAAACTGTTAAGGACCAACAAACCTTTAATATAACAAACACATGTCTTATGAAGCATCAATGAAAGTTAATAAGAAGATGCAATTAGTAAAATATATTATAAAGCCAATTACTAAAAAGCAGCCAACAAACTGGTTTTCATTCATCATATTTTGATCTTCTGATCTTTTTGATGTTTTCAAAATTTTATGAGTTTTTCTCCAGCAGAAGTTATTTGATTAAATAAATTTTTAAAATGAGAAGCAAAATCCTTAAATTGAGAAAAAAGAAGTGTGGAGCAACATAACCACGGATTATGATGTTCTAAAACAGAAGTAGTCAACCTTGGATCACACACCACATGTAAAATGCTATCCTTCAAGTCATAGAGTATGTAGCATCTTTTACCATGGTTTAGTTGGCACATAATTAGGGCTTTGCACTAAAGAGCAAGAGTATGAATATAAGCACAAGTGAGAAGAGATTCATCATTTCTTCTCAGCTAGTCAAGGAAAGGAAGTTGTGGTAGTGAGCACCTCATGGCAACTATGATCTATCCTAACAGACACCTGCTTCTGTTGTGAAGACCACTCTGATGTGAGTTTCCATTAACTTATAATGAAATTAATATTTAATATGATTTGATAGAAGCATGTGGAAGGCATGCAAATGTGAATAATGAGATTCAGTATGCCCTACTTAGGCAATGTTTGATAGAATTCATTGATGTGCTGCAAAATTTTATCCTTCTAAATGGAAGGATTATTACTTGCTGTAATACTATTATAAATTTCACCATTAAGCTTCATGACTATATTGCAGTGCAACTCTAATGATGACTGAGGTCAATACAATACAATTTTTCTTGCAAAAAGTAACTAAAGAACAATAACAATCTAACTATATTATGCAGCTTATTTATCAATCTTATCTCTCTCTCTCTCTCTCTCTCTCTCTCTCTCTCTCTCTCTCTCTCTCTCTCTCTCTCTCTCTCTCTCTCTCTCTCTCTCTCTCTCTCTAATAATGTTTTACTCTACTTTTTTTATGACAGTGGTGAGGGTACCTGTTTAAGGTTCCTGACTTGTTCTTGTCTTGATATGCTCTTCAAAAACAATTTAAAATCCCAATTTTAAATTAGTCATTAATTTTATCAATTACTTGAAGAAAACTGACAATGCAGCAACTTTTCATAGTTGACACAACCATAGCCCAGTTCATTCATTCTAATTCAAGAAATAATATATCCTGTCTTTATGCTCCTGACAACCAGTATTATTGAAAAATACCTAACAAAAAATTGTAACAATACAAAAACTTTCTGAACAATATCTCTTCCAAACTCCAAGTAAAAAAAAAACTGGCAATGACAAAAAAATCTTGTTTTGTACTGAAAAATGTAACAAATACTTAGTTTTCAGGAAGGCAGTTTCACTAATGAACAGTTTATCAAGCATCACATGGGACAAAGAAGCACATGAAAAATGACAAGGATGATATTCTATTTATATCATGGCAAGCTGATGACGGATGTGAATTGACTGTCCAAAGCAACAGGAATTTTAATCGTCACATGATGGCCTATTGTAGGCATAAATTACTTAAAGCAGTTCACTGAAACAATATAACTTAGCATGAAATAAGCTTCCAGGTGTGTGTGTTTGTGTTTGTGTGTGTGTATTTACCTAGTTGTGAAATACAGGACAAGAGCCACACTAGGCTCGTGCCGTCCCGTCTCCATATCAACTTTTATCTAGATTTTCTTTAAATTTATGAATTGTCTTTGCACACACAGTCTCATCCTTAAGTTCATTCCACACTGTTATACTTCTGTGTGGGAAGCTATGTTTCTTGATGTCTCTTCCACAAACACTCCTTTTCAATTTCCTTCCATGTACTCTTGTGCCTCTCGTATCTGGTATCAAGAGGTCTTCTCAGTCCAACTTTTCCATTCCTTCCAATATTCTATATATTGCTATCAAATCACCTCTTTCCCTCCTTTTTTCTAGTGTAGTCAGGCCCAATCTCTTCAATCTTTCCTCATAACTATACCCTCTTAAGCTTGCAGGAATTTTAGTTGCAGCTCTCTGGATTCTTTCAAACTTTCTTGTATCCTTTTTCAAACTTGGCGACCACACTAATGCTGCGTTCTCCAATCTCAGATGTATTATTGTTGTCATCATTTTTTTTTTATCATATCTTCATCAATATAGGAGAATGATATCTTGATGTTTCTCAGCAGAATATGTTTCTCCTATAATTTTGTTTATGTGTTTCCCAAATGATAAATTATCAGTAATAATTACTCCTAGGTCTTTTTCTTCTGATCTTAGAGAGATTTCCTCACTCCCTAAGTAACAGTTGCCAACTGGTCTTTTCACACTTTTTCCAAACCTCATCACACTACATTTTTTAACATTAAACTCCATATTCCACCTCAATGACCATTCATTAATCTTAATTAAGTCCTGATTTAAAGCATTGCAATCCTCTTCATTTGTTACTTTCATCGTAATCTTAGTGTCATCAGCGAAAAGGTTCATGTAACTTTCTATGCCTTCTGTCATGTCATTCACATAAATTGCGAACATAATAGGTGCAAGTACTGAACCTTGTGGGACTCCACTTATTACTGTTCTCCAGTTCAATCTTCTGCGTTAAATTACTGTCCTCATTTCTCTGTTAGTCAAAAAGTCAGTCATCCACTTTAATAGTGATCCACTGAGTCCTCCAATCTTTTCCAATTTCCATACTAGTCTTCTGTGTGGAACTTTATCAAATGCTTTTCTCAGATCTAAGTATATGCAGTCGGTCCACCCATCTCTCTCTTGCACTATATCTATTACTCTTGAGTAGAAACATATCAAATTCATAACACAAGATCTTCCTTTTCTGAAACCAAACTGTTTCTCTGTTATCACCTTGTTGTCTTCTAGGTATTTCCCCCATCTGTTCTTCATAATCTTTTCACAAATCTTCACCACAACACTTGTGAGTGATACAGGTCTATAATTTAATGGATCATCTTTACTTCCGGTCTTGTGGATTGGGGTACTATCCGCCTGTTTCCAGTCTATGGGTACTCTACCTTTTACCAGGGTAGTGCTAATTATATTGTGCAATGCTGAGACTAATTGTGAGCTACACTCTTTTAAAATCCAACTCGATACACCATCAGGACCTATTGCTTTCCTTACATCCAGGTCTTCCAACATATTTTTTGCTTCATCTACTGATGTTTTAATCTCCTTTAAGTCGGTCTCTTTTTCTAACGCTGTTCTCTCACCTCTGAAATAATTTTCCTTAGTAAACACAGAGTGGAAGTATCTGTTAAACACTTCAGCTACCTCTTCTGGGTTGTCCACTGTCTCTTCTCCAGCTTTTACTGTACTTATTTCATCTTTACTCTTTAATTTTCCATTAATGAATTTATAAAATAATTTTGGTTGGTCTTTACATTTTTCCACAACGTTCCTTTCAAAATTTTTCTGCTCATCTCTGCGAGTTTTGACATATTTGTTCCTCTTCCTTATATAATTGTTCCACAAGTCCAGTCTTTTGTTCTTCTTCCACTTGTTCCATGCTTTTTCTCTCTCCAATCTAGCTGTTGCACATCTCCTGTTGTACCAATCCTTTTTGAAAAGGTTCTCTGTTGATTTTTTGGGTACCCATTTCTCTACTCCCTTATTATAAATGTCCAGGAAAGCTGTCCACTTTTCCTCTGTCTTCCTTTCGAATAACTATATTCCAATTCACTTCACTGAAATACTTCCTAAGTTGTCCAAAGTTAGTCTTGCTGTAGTTTAGCCATTCTCTTCTGTGGTCCTCTTTCCTTAAATTGAGATTATGATCCATAAATGTGAACTGAATCAGCACATGATCACTTTTTCCTATTGGGTTTATGTATTTAAGGTTTTCTACTATTTCTTGTTTCTTGGTGAAAATGAGATCGAGCCTTGAAGGTGCTTCATTTCCCCTAAATCTTGTGTCATTTGTAACCCACTGTGTCAGGAAATTTTCAATAGCCAGGTCTAGAAGCTTGTTCTCCCATGATGACTCACTGCCTTCTCTGGTCCAGTTCTCCCAAGATATCTCTTTACAGTTGAAGTCCCCCTTCAGGAGTATATCATCATTTTCCTCAAGCAACTCTGCCAAACATTTCCTTGTGTCCTCAAGCATTTTTTTATATTCATCCTCTCTCCAAGAGTTGGAATAGGAGGGAACATAAGTCACCACAAAATTACGGTATCTTCCAATATTCTGTCTTAAGCTTATTTTCAATACTTCTGCCTCCTCCACCCAATATGTGACAGATTCCACTAATAAATCCTTCCTAAGTAGAAGCATCCCACCTCCTCCCCGTTTATTCTTTCTATTTCTCATCCAGAGGTTGTATTTTTCTTCACCAATATTTAATATATCCCCTTCACTTGCCAATTTAGTTTCAATGATTCCCATGATGTCTGGTTTCTCCTCTTTTAAGTAGTCTTCTAGTTCCAATACTGCTGACATTAGTCCATTTATGTTCGTGTATGCTACTTTTAGTCTTCCCCTTCCGCATTTACTTCTCTCCTGTACCACTTTCTCAACCTCATGTCCATAACCCTCCAAAAGAACTGTTTTTCTCCACCTCTGATAGTTTTCTGTTTTTTTCATTTGCTTCTTTTCTTAGTTCATTTATAGTATCTCTCTCTTCTCTGGTTCTATCTTTTTTTATCCACACTTGTTTGTATTCTTCCACCTTGGCCAGTTTCCGGGAATTACTCAGTGTTTCTTCAGCTGCCACTTGTGACCTAAATGCTGTCAACCCTCAACATATCTACCCAATTTTTCAATTTCTTTGAACTCTCCAGTTGGCTTTTTTCTTCTTGTAATGTCCCCACTAATTTTTCCACACATATCTTTTCCTTCTTTTCTCTTTCAGTCCACAGAGGTGTACACTCTTCCTTCAGGCCAAATACCACAACAGTTTTTTCTTATCCACAGTGTCTCTCACCAAGTTTTCTTTCTGTTTTATAACTTGAACAACTTTTTCTGTTAGCTTTGTGTCATTTGCCTTTGTTTGTTCCTCCACAATTTTCCTAAAATCGATCTTTTCTTCCTCTTGTTCTTTCTTACAATTTTCCTGCTTTACATTTAACTCTTCCATTTTGCCTTCATATTCCATTGCTTTCTTTTCATATACCATTAGTTTTTTTTATGTAGATCGTCGTATGCACCTTTCCACACTCTCTTCTTGATGATCAAAGTTTCCACCATCTTCTCCATCCTGTCAAATCTATCCTTCATTTCCTTCATTTCTGTTTTCAGTGTGATAATTCTCTTTCTCATCATTACTTCCCCGACCCTTTGGACCTCTTCCCCAAATCCTGAGAAGTCTCTCTGTCTTGCTTTCGGGATGGTCCCTGTTGGTGTAAACAACATAGTGGGGACCGAAGTAGCCCCCTCTTCAACGCTCATTATAACAATTTAACTGCTTTCTACAAAACACTTTTGGAGATAGGACAGCAACGAGTAGAACCAGTGTGAATTTTCACCTCTATATTTCCACTAGGGAAGCTCTCAGCAACATAGATGGCTGGATTTTTAGGAGTGCCTGTTTGTGTTGACTTCTCTGTCTACCATGACAGACACACTGTGTATGTGTGTGTGTGTGTGTGTGTGTGTGTGTGTGTGTGTGTGTGTGTGTGTGTGTGTGTGTGTGTGTGTGTGTACACGTCATTCACTTATGGTCATCTGCTAGTCACCCAGCCAGTTGTTCCCCTATAGAAAGAGCTCAGAGTTCATACTGATTGATCTTTGGGTAGGACTGAGACCACTCACATGTCACACACCAAGACAGCAAGGTCACAACCCCTCTGGTTATATCCTGTACCTACTTGCTGCTAGGTGAACAGGGCTACACATTAATATTAATGCCTCACTGCGCTCAGGAATCGACCACAGGGCTTCTTGGTTGCGAGCTGAGTGTGCTGACTATTACACTATGTGGTATTTACCTAGTTGTGTGTGTGTGTGTGTGTGTGTGTGTGTGTGTGTGTGTGTGTGTGTGTGTGTGTGTGTGTGTGTGATTACCTAGTTGTGTCATGCAGGAAAGGAGCTATGCTTGTACTGTCCTGTCTGTGTCTATTATCTAATTTGGCCTTGAAATTATGAATAGTTTTTGCTTGCACCACCTTATTTAGACAGTTCCATCTATCAACTACCCTTTGTGGAAAACTATTCTTTTTGATATCTCTTCTACAAATTTCCTTTTTCAGCCTCTTTCCATGTCCTCTAGTGTCTCTCTTATCCCACGTCACAATATTGTTGCTGTCTAGCTTTTCTAGTCTTTCCATTAGTCTATATATTGTAATAAAGTTTCCTCTCTCCCTTCCTTGTTCCAGAGTTGGAAGGTTTAGTTTTTCTAGTCTCATTTCATGTCTCTTCACTTAAGTTTGGGATCATCTTTGTTGCTACTCTTTGTATCCTCTCTAGTTTCCTGATGTGTTTCTTGAGACTTGGTGACCATACTACAGCTGCATATTCCAATTTCGGATGAATCATCATTACAATTAGTTTCCACGTCATTTCTTCATCCAAGTATGCAAATGCAATTCTTATATTCCTTGGCAAATTCATTGTTTCCCCAACAATCTTGTTTATATGGTAATCAGCTGTTTATGTGTCTGCTACTACCACTCCAAGATCTTTTTCCTTTATTCTTTTTCCAATATAGTCATCTCCCAACTTGTAATCACCAGATGGTCTTTTTTACTCTTCCCAAATTCCAACAAGCTACATTTCTTTGCATTAAAATTAATTTCCCATTTACAGCTCCAATTTCGTGTGTGTGTGTGTGTGTGTGTGTGTGTGTGTGTGTGTGTGTGTGTGTGTGTACTTACCTAGCTGTGGTTTATGGGAGGGGAGTAATCTCATAGTATCCTGTCTCTATATCTATCTAGTTTGGTCTTGAAAGCACTGACAGTTTTGGTATTTACATCTTCACTGATTTCATTCCACTTGTTCACACTTCTGTGAGGAAAACTATACTTCTTAATGTCTCTTCTACAGTTAACTTTCTTCAACTTCTTATTGTGTCCTCTTGTACTCTGTGTGTCTAAATTTATAAAATATTCTTTGTCCACATTTTCCTTAAAATTTATCATTCTATAGATGCTTATTAAATCTCCTCTCTGCTATTTTCAAGGGTAGGAATTTCAAACAATCTTAATCTCTTCATAAGTCGATTTACTTAACTCCGGAACCATCTTAGTGACTGCTCTTTGTACTTTTTCTGATTTTATAATATTCCTCTTTTTATGAGGAGACCACACCACTACTGCATATTCCAATCTTGGTCTTATCATGGAAATCAACAGCTTTTTTATATTTTCTTTATCCAAATATGAGAATGCTATTCTTATTCTTTTTAACAAATTCATTGTCTCTCCAGTAATTTTATCAATGTGTCTGTCCAGAATCAAATTTTCAGTAACTGTTACCCCCAAATCCACTTCCTCTTTTGACTTCTTTAACTTCACACCTTTCATCTCATAATGATATTGTATTCTTTTCTTACTCTTACCAAACTCCATTAGTTTACATTTACTTAAATTGAATTTCATTTGCTAAGATTTACTCCATCTGTTTATCTTATTTAAATAATCTTGCAGTACCATACAGTCATTTACATTTTCTACCCTTCTTATCAGCTTAGCAACATCTGCAAACAGGTTCATCTATTTCTTCATTTATGTTGTTCACATATATTACAAACATTATCGGTCCCAACACTGACCCCTGTGGGACACCACTAGTTACTTTCTGCCAAGATGAATTTTGGTCTTGTATTACAGTTCTCATCTCTCTATCATCCAGATAATCCTCCATCCACTCCAGCAGTCTTTTTCCAATTTTTCCATAATTTTTTATCTTCAATAGCAATCTTTGGTGTGGTACTTTATCAAATGCCTTCTTCAAGTCTAAGAAAACACCATCTACCCATCCGTCTCTCTCCTGCACAATATGGACTACCCTTGAATAAAAGGACAATAAGTTCATGGAGCATGATCTTCCCCTCCTAAATCCAAACTAACAATTTACTAAAACTTTATCTCTTTCCAAGTGTTCCATCCATCTTTCCTTTATTGTTCTTTCACATAATTTTCCTACAACACTAGTCAAGGACACAGGTCTATAATTTAGTGGATTTTTCTTATTTCCTCCTTAGTATATTGGTGTAATATTTACTCTCTTCCAATCTTTTGGTATTCTTCCCTGTGATAGTGATGTCACCACTAGGTTGCGAATTTTATCAGACAGTTGTTCTCTTCATTCCTTCAATATCCAGTTTGATACTCCATCTGGACCAGTTGCTTTATTTACTTCAAGTTCTTCCATCATCTTCAGTATTTCTTCATTACTGACTAGGACTGTACTTGCTATATTCCTCACCAACTTATCACTTCCAGCATCAAACTCCCCTTCCACAGTAAATACCGATCTGAAACTTTTGTTCATAACCTCTGCTATGTCCTGTGCATCATCATAGATTTTTCCTTCAACTTTCAATCTTGATACACCTTTCTTCTTCATCTTCCCATTAATACGTCTAAAGAATAGTTTAAGTTCATTTATACACTTATCTATTATATCTATTTCATAGTTTCTTCTCTCCATTCTTATTATCTCAATGTACTTGTTTCTAGCATCAATATATTCCTCCTATCCGCTCTCAGTTTTCGTCTTCTTCGATCTACTCCAAGCATTTGATTTACGATTTCTAGCCTCTTTGCATTTTGTATTGAACCATTCTTCACCCACTCTACATCTCACTCCTTCTTTAGGTACAAATTTCTCCACAGAATTATATATCCTTATAAATTCATCCCATTTTTCAAAAACATCTTCTGCATCTTGAAAGTCTTTCCAGTCCACAGCAACAAAGTACTTTCTTAATTTTTCAAAGTCAGCTTTACTATATTTAAATCTTCTTACCTTATAATTTTCATCAATGATTACATTTTCATTTTTCAAATTAGATTCCATCAACACATGATCACTTTTATCTAGAGGGCTATCATAGTGTATAGTTTCAATAATTTCCATGTCCTTGATAAACACTAAATCAAGTCTTGATGGTTTATCTCTTCCACTAAATCTGGTATCACAATCAACCCATTGAGTCATCAAGTTTTCCATTGTCCATTTCAGTAGTCTATTACTCCATGAGTTCTCACTTCCAGTAGTTGTCAATGTCTCCCAGTTTATCTCCTTACAATTAAAATCACCAACAATAACTATATCACTACTTTCTATCACTATCTTTTCAAGACCTTTTAACACATGTACCAACATCTCTTCATGCTCTTCTTTTCACCAAGCATTGGTCAAAGGTGGCACATACACTCCTACATAATTCATTATTCTTCCACTTCCACTTCTAATCATCACGTGTAGAATCTCAGACTTGTCTCCACTTTTTATTACCTTCTCCACTTTGACACATTTTTTAGTCAAAATTGTCACTCCACCTCCTCCCTTGTCACTTCTATTTTCATCCATAAATCATATTTATCATCACCAATGTCAGGAATTCCCCATTCATTTTTCTATTTTGTCTCACATAATACAATATCCAGTGCAGTTCTGCTTAACAACTCATTTAATTCCATTTTAGTTGACATTAATCCATTTACATTAGCATAACATACCTTACTTACTGTCTGATGAAACATTTCTTTATTCTCATATCTCTTACTCTCCAGAAAACTTCTTCTTCTCCTCCTCTGTTCGTTGTTCATTTTTTTGTTTAGCCTCATTTAACAGCTTCTTTTGCTTCAATCTTTCAGTCTCATCCATATCCCTGTTTATCCATAAATTCTTATATTCTTCATCTCCAGACAACCTCTGAGACCCATTAATTACTCCTTCTGCTTGTAGCCATGTTGCAAACCTTGTTCTTATGGGTCTCATCTTTTCTTCTTCATATTTCTTGCTTTACTACCTGGCTGTCTTCATCTGTCACTTTCTTCAGTACCTTATTCAACATTTTCTTTTCCTTTTCCTCTCTTTGAATTCTGCTTACTATTGTCTTTTCCTTTAAAACAAATACAATTACTTGTTTATATTTTTTTACAGTCTCATTAACTTTTTCTCTTCTTTTATAACATTTACTACTTTTTGTCTGAGGTTTTGTTTCTCATTTTCTTGTTGTTCTATTACTTTCTTTAGTGATTCTTCTTCAAATTTATGCTCATTTAACCACTTATTTTGCCTCATTTCCACATCCTCTACACTTGCCTTCATTTCCTCATTCCCTTCTTGAACAGTTTCTACTTTTTCCTTTATTTCTTTCTTTAAACAGTCAATTTCCACCTTCAACTTCCCATTTTTATCTTTCATCTCCATCAGTTTTGCTGTAATAATCACCAATTTTTCACCTGTCTCCTTTTGGTGTGCCTCCAATGTCTTTATTCTCTCCACTAACTTGTCCATTATTTCTTCCATATATATTAAAGTTTTCTACACTGCCATCTATATTTTAGTTCTCTTTCTTCACCAGTAAAATCTTCAAAGGAGCCCCATTCTTTTGGGGTGCCACCCTCCGCCATTTGTGTATTTACTTAGTTTACTTAGTTGTAGTTTACGGGAGGTGAGTAATCTCATAGTATCCCATCTCCATATCTATCCAGTTTGGTCTTAAAAGCATGGAGGGTTATGGCACTGACAATGTCTTCACTGAGTTCATTCCATTTGTCCAGACTTCTGTGAGGAAAACTATACTTTTTGATGTCTCTTCTACAGTTGACTTTCTTCAACTACTTACTGTGTCCCCTTGTACTCTGTGTGTCTAAATTCATAAAACATTCTTTGTCCACATTTTCCATACCATTTATCATTCTATAGATGTTTATTAAATCTCCTCTCTCTTTCCTATTATAAAGGGTAGGAATTTCCAACATTCTTAATCTCTCTTCGTAGGTCGACTTACTCAACACAAGCTATGCTTGTGCTGTCCTGTCTCCATATCTATAAGCATTGTGTGTGTGTGTGTGTGTGTGTGTGTGTGTGTGTGTGTGTGTGTGTGTGTGTGTGTGTGTGTGTGTACATAAATTCTACTTCCACACAAAAATCAAACCAAAAAGAAGTCTGTGAGGTCCACTCTCCCTCTTGTTTCTCACCGGAATGTTGCAGCAGAGGTTGATGCCAAATGCTGCCACCAAGAAGAATGTCAGGTAAATGATGAGGCTGAAGTAGAATACCCCACAGCAGACTACCAGCAGGTATGCCCACCACTGGCCATTAAGGGTTGTGTTGAGGAAGTTGATGACAAACCACAAGTTTATGGCAATGATCACCAGTGAGAGGAGTGATGCCAGAACTTTGGTGAATCTGAGATATGGAAGCAAAAATGTAAACATAATGAAGTTTATAACATATCACAGGCCTACAAATTTCCCTCGGTCATAAGTAAACTATGTGTTATTTAAAAAAGATAGATGTTGTCTTCTTTTCTGAACAGAAAATATGTCACAGCTCATATTAAGACAATTACATAATCTGTCCCTGCCAATATCAAGATTTAAGAAAAAAATATTCCTCATATTACCTGTATCATGAAAAAAAAAAAGTAAAATACAACAAAAATAAAATGGGATGACAGAAAGATCTTGACCTGGTGTATAAATAGATAAATTACTTTTCTTTTGTTTTCCTCTTGTATGTCATTTTGTAACTGCAAGAAAAAACAATTATACACAAAAAAATCAAACATAATAGGCATGGATGGAACAAAAATCTTGATTTTTAACAATAAAAAAAAATCAGTTAAATGGATGAATCTAATCATCCTCTAAATGTAAAATGCACAAAGTCTCCAAGCCTCACCTTGCCTCAATTCACCTCCCAGCAACCAGACCACAACTGAGGCATGCATTCTACCTGTGCACTTCTCAGAGCAGGAGGAAGTCACTTGACAAAGAAAAGGGCAGAGGGGTGGGGGTAAAGGGTGGGAAGGGGGAGTGGTATGTCTGCTACACACTATGTCTGCTACACACTATGAGCAGCGAGATTTTAATAATTTTGCTTGCTACACCTCCCTGAAGGGACTAGTGGCAATTTAATTGTATCATGGTGTTCATTACTTTATAATCTTTCAAACAACAACACTCCCAACATGGTGCTTAAAAGGAGAGTGGGGGGAGGAGAATAAAACAACTACAACAGCCTACTCAGCAGGCAGGTGGGGACCCCCCCCCCACCACTCTGGACTCCCTCTTCGCCTCATCTCCCCTTCCCTCTTCCTCTTCTTTGCTATTTCCTCTTCTGTTTAACTGGCTGCATATGACACTGTATAAATCATTAAAATATCTGGCATTGCAATTAATGATGAATGAAAGACAAAATACAACAAAATAAGAGCCAAGAGTGGAATGATTGATATAAATATTAAATCTGAAAATACATTCAAGAGCACATCATCAAGACTCACATTCCATTCCTGAAGTCACCCATGACCTTGTGTGCTGAGGTGAAGGTGATGGTAGGAATAAGGGCAAAGGGCAACTGGAGTGACATGACAGCATTCAATAGGTCATTCATCCCTGTGAGGTCATTGATGTCCTGTGGGGCACCAAGAAACTTTAATTACATGTTCAATAAAGGAGATATTTTCTCCCACATATGATGCAGTTAACTTCCTGATGAATCAACTTCATTCTCTTACAGTCTATGTTTCACTTGTCAGTCATCCTACTCTTGCTAAGCTGTTCTCTATCATCATCACATCATATCCCTCTGTCCCTGGTACAACAACTTGTTTTTATTTTTTTATTACTTTCATCACCATCTCAAATGATTTAACTTTTCCAGTTATAATGTCATCCATCCAAATTTCCCTTTAAAATTTATCCTTCAATCATCTCGTAAGCCATCCTATTTCACAAGAATTTACTTCTTAGTTACAGTCTTGCATGTACCATAATGCCAACCTTACTGCTTCTCATTAATCTCTTAAATCTAAAAAAATCATTATGCCTATCTTAGTGATTCAGTCAATCTCAGGACATGAAACTTACATAGATAAAAAAATGGGAAAATATGAAATACTGTACCAAAATACATCATAAAACCAGGAACCCATAAAGAATCTTAAATTTTCACCTGGTATATATCTAAATGACTGTATTTTGCCTCTTGCTGATACTTAAATAAGAACTCCAAAAACCTCTCTGATTTATTTACTCTTCCTACATGTATTAGAGTGCAAAATTCAATCAATCAAGAAATAAATATACATAAATAAATAAATAAAGTAGTTAATTAATAAAATATATATATATATATATATATATATATATATATATATATATATATATATATATATATATATATATATATATATATATATATATATATATATTACAGTCAAAATCCGGAATCAGTCAAAACTAGTTTTAACTAAACCCGGAATCAGTCAAAACTAGTTTTAACTAGGTATTTTCAATGTGTTGGTGAACAACTAGTATTACCTAGGCAAAACTAGTTATACCTTAATGTGTTTGATATAACTAGAAATATCAAAGTTTAACTAGTTAAATCTAGTTTTATCTGATCGTGTAAGTTAAAACTAGATTCAACAACGGTACTGAATGTCAAAAGTAGGTGAGGGATATGACCACTCGTTTGAGTACCATTGCTCGTTTGAGTACCATTTTTGGGGAACTCAAACATAACATCCCCATCTAACCTAACCTAACCTGACCTAACTAGGTTAGACTAAAAGTGAAACTGGTGTAGTGCTGGGGAAAACATTTATATGTATAAGTAGCATTAGGTTAGGTTAGGTTAGGTTAGATGGGGATGTTATGTTTGAGTTCCCCAAAAATGGTACTCAAACGAGCAATGGTACTCAAACGAGTGGTCATATCCCTCACCTACTAGTTAAAACTAGTTTTGACTGATTCCGGGTTTTGACTGTAATATATATATATATATATATATATATATATATATATATATATATATATATATATATATATATATATATATATATATATATATATATATATATATATATATATATATATATATATATATATATATATATATATATATATATATATATATATATATATATATATATATATATATATATATATATATATATATATATATATATATATATATATATATATATATATATATATATATATATCCCAATGAATCATCATTCCTTAAGCAGTGTGTAGTTGAGGAGTTGGAAAAGAGAGGTTTCAAAGGCATTTCAACATATAATACTTCTCTTTAAAGTAGCCAACATGATTCATTATTTTGAGGTAACTCACTGTCATAGCTGTCAAGTTCACACGACACAGACTCACCTGATAGAATGCAATGAAGAAGGTGGGAGTGATGGCGATGGTTCGTGTCAAAAGAACTCTCTGCCATCTCTTCCAGCGCAAGTTAAGGAAGCCCTGCAAAAAATTTAAAATATTTTCATTTAATGACTATCTACATAATGACCATATACAAATATGAATCACTTTAATCACTATGAAGTTTTACTCTTATCCAGTATATTAGCATGTGAGAAAATGTAAACACACACACACACACACACACACACACACACACACACACACACACACACACACATGGAAGAATGGAAAAAAAAATAAAGAAATGTATAAAGAAGCTAAAGAGAAAAATGAATCAAGAACAGAAAAAAAAGATAAGAAAGAAGAGTGAAGAAATGGTGCATAAAGAAAAAAAAAAAGAAAATAAAATGGAAAAAAAAAATAGTAAAAATTATGCATGCAAACATAGATGGATTGATACACAGAAAACTGGAATTATAAGACTATTTAAAAGAAAAAAAAATCTGTATGTGGTGTGTTTAATGGAAACAAAACTAAAAGAAGAAAAACAGATAGTCATTAACAATAACTACAATATATGGAGAAGAGACAGGATTGGTAAAAGGGGGGAGGTGTAATGATAATGGCAAGAAAAGAGGCAGACAAAAATAGTGAAATATGGAGAAGGAAAAGCAGAAATAGGGAGGGTTAACTTTGAGGATAATAATAGAGAAATACTGATGATAATAACAATCCATGTACCACTCAAAACAAATTCTTGAGCAAGGAGGACTATGAGAAAATAATAGAAGATACTATTCAGTGCTTGAGTAGATTAATTAAAAGTAATAAAAGAGTATTATTGGTTAGTGACTTCAATTGCAAAGAAGTAAACTGGGAAACATTCAAGGCAGGAGGAAATAAAACTGCATGGGCAGAAATATTTATCTCTGAAGCTGACTATGGAAAACACAATGATGCAAGGGGTGACTGAAAATACAATATATTTAGGGAGATGATGAACCAACAAGATTAGACGTAACATTAACAAAAGTAATCAACCTAACTAAAGAATTAAGATGCCTGTATCCCACGTGAAAAGTGACCAGGTAATGATAGAAATAGAGTCTGATAATGATGTCAGTGAAGAGGATGAATCATACATAGAAAACAGGAGAAACTATGGGAAAGTGAATATAGATGATCTTAAGAAACTTTATGAAGAAATGGACTGAGAAAAGCTAAAAAGAGCAAATTATGTGCAAGATAAGTATGACATTTTTATGAAACTATATGAGACAGGAATGAATAAGTATGTTCCACTATACAAACCTAAAGAAAAAAGAAAACTGGTGTGGTTCAACGCAGGATGTGCAAGTGGAAAGAAAAAAAGAGACAAAGCATGGATAAGAATGAAATGAAATTGAAACCAAAAAACAAAGAAGACTTTAAGATAGCAAGAAATGAATATGTGAAAATAAGGAGAGAGGAAGAGAAAGGATATGAAAAAGATATACTTGAAGAGTGCAAGGTTGAAGGATGGAAATGAAACATATGAAGACCCAAAAGACATGAGTGAATTGCTAAACAAAAAGTTTCAACAAGTTTTCACAGAATCAGAATTTAAAGAACCACAAGACAAAAATGCAAATGTGGGAAATTACAGTAATCAAAGAAGTTTATAAAATGATGGAAGAACTGGAAGAGAGAAAAGCAACAGGACCAGATGGAACATCAAGTTTCATTTTAAAAGAGTGCAGGAAACAGTTCACTGAACCAGTATGTGACATAATAAAGTTTTCATTATCAACTGGATGTGTGCTTAAGGAATGGAATAGAGCAGACATAGTGCATATTTATAAAAGTGGAAAGAATGAAGAACCATTAAACTATAGACCAGTATCAATGACCAGCATAGTATATATATATATATATATATATATATATATATATATATATATATATATATATATATATATATATATATATATATATATATATGATAAGTGGTAAAGAAACAGTGGATAAAATTCCTAGAAAAACATGATTCAAGAGTGACTAATATAATTCAGGAGGGGAATGGATGGGTAGACTGCATGTATTTAGATGAAAAAAAAAAAAAAAAAGTTTTTGACAAAGTTTCCTTCAACAGGCCATTACGGATACTAGAAAATATAGGAGGATTAAATGAAAAAAAAAATAATAATAATAAAAATGGTTGGAAGCTACTGGCTGGATAACGATTTTTTGGGGGTGGGGTAAAAACGATCGTAGAGTTTTGGAAATTTTATTGAAACTTGGCCTTAATACTAATGTTGTTTTCCCCAAGTTTCAGCTCAATATCTGTAATAGAAAAGAAAAAAAAATGCCTTGAAAACACATGGTATCACTGTATATAGATCTTGCAAGATATGAGTTTTAAGGCTTTTTAAATACTCCCAATCGAAAGGCAATTAATTTATCTAAAGATTGTATATGTTATATTTTCAAATATTACATTAATACAAGCCACTGTAACAGGACGAAACAGGTGTTAAAAAAGGGGCTCTTTTTTTTTTTTTGCGATTTAAAAATCATGAAAAAAATATTTCCATAATCTATTCTAATAAATTGACTTAAACGTTTAATAGCCTTATTCAAGACAAAGAAAACAAAAGAAAAATGAAGAAAACCGAGCCATAAATAAAGGAATAGATAAAAAAAAAATGTAGTAAAAACTTACGTTCCGAGAAACAGCGCTTCAAAGCCGCAGGGAAGGGAGGATTGGTGGTCAGAACGAACCTGCTTCATATGCCAACTCTTCCTGCAGCCTCTTGTTTCGCATCTTCTTCCTTGGAACGATGTCCATTCTCCTGTCTTGCTCCTTTAGAAGTTTATGCAGTGCTGTTGCCCTGAAGATACCCATAATGGAGTCGAGGCAGCTGTTTGCGTAGCCAGTATTGTAATTAGCTACTGCCTGGGCCGCGGCAAAATCCAGCAGCGGCTTGTTTGCATTTTTGTGCTTTGGGCAGATCCTCAATATTCTGGAATGGAGTGACTCATTTGGATTTTGAGTTCTGCAAGCCAAACACTTCAGCATCATGTCATCTTCTGTCAGTCTGTCATATACTTCTTTGACGAGACTCAATTCGTCTGACAGCTGAAATCGGATTTTCATTTCTCTGTGGCTTTTTGGTTCTTCATTGTTAGCGAGGGCCTTGTAAAAACACCAGGAATCTTTGGTAGCTGGGCAAAGGTGATGCTTGGGGTTTTCATCATTAGAGGAACAGTGATAAAAGGATGAAAGTATGTCATCCCTCATCTCGGCAGGAGAGGTGCCCCTCTTGCGTCGAACAGCGATCCCAAAGTATCGCGTAAGGTACGTGATTGCATTCTCTGTCAGTTGGTTGCGGCCACCTAGACTCCTCTTCCTCTTCTTACTACCATCAGCAGCGACTTCTGTGGACACCTGCTTACTCAGCTTCCTCAGGGCAGTTCCAAGTCGCTTTGACACGTGATTTATGCACTCCTCTTTGTGCTCTTCCCCGTATGGTCCATTTCCATCATTCAGATTCCTTACTGCAATATAGGCACTGCTGTCACCATCAAATTTGAAAGTCGTATGTCGCAGGTTGTATGACAGCGAGCACTCCCACATCATCACAGCTGCAGCAGACTCCATGGCACCCGACGAGCCGAGATGATTCACATGGCACTCATTGGCGTGTCCGGCATGCCACTCGCTGAATGCCTCCTCTGTACGTAGACTTTAATTCCTTTTTGTACAGTTCACACAACATTTCGACATCGTCTGATAGTCTAATATCAGTCCTGTGTTAGCATCAACAATGGCACCAGCACCTAGTAGCGATTTATGGCCACGTGTGTGCCAGGTACCATCGAACGTCACATCAACATTCAAGTTTCCATTGACGTCAGGATGTCTGTCAAGTGTACTTTCATAAAATTCCATCACTTTCATTTGGTTTTCATTGAGCACTTTATCTGTGTGTTCTACTGCCTTTCTAGTGATAAATTTCCTGTAGCGGGAAAATGTAACTTTGCTGAGGTGTGGGATGTTCAAGTAAGCACAAACTTTTTCCAAGCCTCTGTACCACCAGCCCAGGAGCATCACTGCATACACAAGCATCACTGTCCTCATCCCTATGCTTACATTGCCAGTGTCACTATCACCTTTTGTGTCCAAGGCCACGAACTTATAATCGGTGCACACAAATTTCACTGAAACATCTATCTGAGTCTGCCTTGTCACACACTTCATGTTTGTAGTCAAACACGAACTACAACTGATATTCTTTGCTAGTTCTTCCAGTCTTGTTTTCTTTATTAGCACATCGGTGCTATTTGATGTGGGTTGAATTTCCGGGCTGCTAAATGCTTTCCTTTACTCCGCTGACGTCTCTCCAAATGTTTGGGAAGCACGTGGAGGGGGCGGGGTCTCGCGAGAGGTGGAGTGGACAGGGGGACGCTCTGGCTCACCCTCCAGCCCTGTTTCTATATATTCTTCCTCTAATGGCACGATGTCTTCTTCTTCTTTCATAGCTTTTACTTTCCGAGCCTTCTCTGTGTTCTTCTGACGTGACAGGATATATTTCTTCCGTTTCGGCATGGTAAAATAGCTTGGAAAACAAAGTTATTGAGGCGCGAGAAGACAAAGCTGCACCATATAACAGTTTCTTCGATAAGATGTTTTCCCATTACATGTTCTTCCATGGCATGCTTTTCCAGCACTGCCTGGGAGTCTCCCCTGCTGTGGGCGCGGCGCCCACGCTTCTTGCGTCGAAACAGCCGCAGGAAGGCGTGGATGCAGGCGCAGCATCCAGCCTTCCGGGCGTCTTGTTGCGCTTCTCTGGGTTGGTCTTGTTCATACATTCAATCTCTCCGGAAGCCTGAAGGGCACTAGTGGGCCATAGATAAAGGAGTGTAGCCCAGTGGTGAGGTGCTAGCCTCAGAAAGGGTCCCCAAGAGGTAAAACCGGATAAATGAATTTTTCGTATATTATATCTATAGGAAAAGTAATGCGGTACAAATGTCTTCTCCGCTCATCGTCGCGATGATCCCCCCCCCCCTTTGGGAAAGAGACGCCTAAACATACTTATAATAGAGATACACTTATGATATTATCAGAGAATAAAGTCAGATGATCAAGGAAGGTGTTGCCGATTTTCATAATTTTTTTTAGTTATACCTCCAAAATCGCGTTACCCGGTCCCCTAAAGGAAAGAGAAATGAGAATGGTGATAAAAGATATGAAATAAATAATGGACAAAAGTAGATAGTGGAATACTATAAGGATCAGTGTTGGCAACAATACTTTTCTTGATCTACATAAATTATATACTTGAAGGAGTCAAGTTACATGAGTTTGTTTGCAGATGATGCAAAATTACAAAATATAAGAAACAACAAAGACTGAAATTCTACAAGAGGATTTGAATGAAGTCTGTGACTGGAGTAAGAAATGAGAGATCGAATTTAATGTGAAAAAATGTCATGTAATGGAAATGGGAAAAAAAAATTAATAAATAAATAAAAAGGACCAAAATGGGAAATGAAGAAATAATAAAAGTACACTAAGAGAAAGATCTGGGAGTGATAATATAGGATAGTTAACAGTTGGAGAAACATGTAGAAAAGTTATTCGGAGATACATATAAAATGGTGAGAAATATTGAACAGTATTCCACTACATGGATAGAGATATGATGAGAAAGATAATTACCATTATGATTAGACCAAAGATGGAATATGCTGAATCAATGTGGTCTCCCCACAAGAAGAAACATGCATAAAAAAAAGAAAAAAAAAACACAAAGGATACAAAAGATGGCAATGAAAATGGTTCCAGAACTGAAAGAATTAACATATGAAGAAAGGTTAAAGGAAGTTAATCTGCCAACATTGGAACAAAGAAGGGAACTGGGAGATTTAATACTAATTTATAAAATGTGAAATAGCATGGAAGAAATTGATAATGAGAAACTACTAGGTATTAAGAGAAGTAGAAAATACCAGATACACATGAGGCCACAGCATAAGACTAAGAAAAGGAAGATGCTTGAATATTATCAAGAAATAAAGTTTCCCACAGAGAAATAAAGAAGTTCGGAACAAGCTAAGTGAGGATGTAATATCGGTAACAAGTGTGCACAACCTTAAGGAAAAACTGAACAAGTGCAGATATGGAGGTGTAACTCAGACCCTGTAAATTATGACTAGGTAAATGCAATTAGGTAAATACACATACAACAGTCTTTTCCTGAAAAATAAAAATATAGTAAATAAATAGTAAATAGATTAATACACAAAGAAGCACACTTACTCTTTTTTTTTTTATGTAGGAAGGATACTGGCCAAGGGCAACAAAAATCTAATAAAAAAAATGCCCACTGAAATGGCAGTCCCATAAAAGGGTCAAAGCAGTGGTCAAAAATTGGTGGATATGTGTCTTGAAACCTCCCTCTTGAAGGAATTCAAGCCATAGGAAGGTGGAAATACAGATGCAGGCAGGGAGTTCCAGAGTTTACCAGAGAAAGGGATGAATGATTGAGAATACTGGTTAACTCTTGCATTAGAGAGGTGGACAGAATAGGGGTGAGAGAAAGAAGAAAGTCTTGTGCAGCGAGGCAGCAGAAGGAGGGGAGGCATGCAGTTAGCAAGATCAGAAGAGCAGTTGGCATGAAAATAGCGGTAGAAGACAGCTAGATATGCAACATTGCGGTGGTGAGAGAGGGGCTGAAGACAGTCAGTTAGAGGAGAGTAGTTGATGAGATGAAAAGCTTTTGATTCCACCCTGTCTAGAAGAGCAGTATGAGTGGAACCCCCCCCAGACATGTGAAGCATACTCCATACATGGACGGATAAGGCCCTTGTACAGAGTTAGCAGCTGGGGGGGTGAGAAAAACTGGCGGAGACGTCTCAGAACACCTAACTTCATAGAAGCTGTTTTAGCTAGAGATGAGATGTGAAGTTTCCAGTTCAGATTATAAGTAAAGGACAGACCGAGGATGTTCAGTGTAGAAGAGTGGGACAGTTGAGTGTCATTGAAGAAGAGGGGATAGTTGTCTGGAAGGTTGTGTCGAGTTGATAGATGGAGGAATTGAGTTTTTGAGGCATTGAACAATACCAAGTTTGCTCTGCCCCAATCAGAAATTTTAGAAAGATCAAAAGTCAGGCGTTCTGTGGCTTCCCTGCGTGATATGTTTACCTCCTGAAGGGTTGGATGTCTATGAAAAGACGTGGAAAAGTGCAGGGTGGTATCATCAGCATAGGAGTGGATAGGACAAGAAGTTTTGTTTAGAAGATCATTAATGAATAATAAGAAGAGAGTGGGTGACAGGACAGAACCCTGAGGAACACCACTGTTAATAGATTTAGGAGAAGAACAGTGACCGTCTACCACAGCAGCAATAGAACGGTCAGAAAGGAAACTTGAGATGAAGTTACAGAGAGAAGGATAGAAACCGTAGGAGGGTAGTTTGGAAATCAAAGCTTTGTGCCAGACTCTATCAAAGGCTTTTGATATGTCCAAGGCAACACCAAAAGTTTCACCAAAGTCTCTAAAAGAGGATGACCAAGACTCAGTAAGGAAAGCCAGAAGATCACCAGTAGAGCGGCCTTGACGGAACCCATACTGGCGATCAGATAGAAGGTTGTGAAGTAATAGATGTTTAAGAATCTTCCTGTTGAGGATAGATTCAAAAACTTTAGATAAGCAGGAAATTAAAGCAATAGGACGGTAGTTTGAGGGATTAGAGCGGTCACCCTTTTAGGAACAGGTTGAATGTAGGCAAACTTCCAGCAAGAAGGAAAGGTAGATGTTGACAGACAGAGCTGAAAGGGTTTGACTAGGCAAGGTGCAAGCACGGAGGCACAGTTTCGGAGAACAATAGGAGGGACCCCATCAGGTCCATAAGCCTTCCGAGGGTTTAGGCCAGCGAGGGCATCGAAAACATCATTGCGAAGAATTTTAATACGTGGCATGAAGTAGTCAGAGGGTGGAGGAGAGGGAGGAACAAGCCCAGAATCGTCCAAGGTAGAGTTTTTAGCAAAGGTTTGAGCAAAGAGTTCAGCTTTAGAAATAGATGTGATAGCAGTGGTGCCATCTGGTTGAAGTAAAGGAGGGAAAGAAGAAGAAGCAAAGTTATTGGAGATATTTTTGGCTAGATGCCAGAAATCACGAGGGAAGTTAGATCATGAAAGGTTTTGACATTTTCTGTTAATGAAGGAGTTTTTGGCTAGTTGGAGAACAGACTTGGCATGGTTCCGGGCAGAAATATAAAGTGCATGAGATTCTGGTGATGGAAGGCTTAAGTACCTTTTGTGGGCCACCTCTCTATCATGTATAGCACGAGAACAAGCTGTGTTAAACCAAGGTTTAGAAGGTTTAGGACGAGAAAAAGAATGAGAAATGTACGCCTCCATGCCAGACACTATCACCTCTGTTATACGCTCAGCACACAAAGACAGGTCTCTGACACGGAAGCAGTAGTCATTCCAAGGAAAATCAGCAAAATACCTCCTCAGGTCCCCCCAACTAGCAGAGGCAAAATGCCAGAGGCACCTTCGCTTAGGGGGATCCTGAGGAGGGATTGGAGTGATAGGACAAGATAAAGATATGAGATTGTGATCGGAGGAGCCCAACGGAGAAGAAAGGGTGACAGCATAAGCAGAAGGATTAGAGGTCAGGAAAAGGTCAAGAATGTTGGGCGTATCTCCAAGACGGTCAGGAATATGAGTAGGGTGTTGCACCAATTGCTCTAGGTCATGGAGGATAGCAAAGTTGTAGGCTAGTTCACCAGGATGGTCAGTGAAGGGAGAGGAAAGCCAAAGCTGGTGGTGAACATTGAAGTCTCCAGGAATGGAGATCTCTGCAAAAGGGAAGAGGGTCAGAATGTGCTCCACTTTGGAAGTTAAGTAGTCAAAGAATTTCTTATAGTCAGAGTTAGGAGAGAGGTATACAGCACAGATAAATTTAGTATGAGAATGACTCTGTAGTCGTAGCCAGATGGTGGAAAACTTGAAAGATTCAAGAGCGTGGGCATGAGAGCAGGTTAAGTCATTGCGCACATAAACGCAGCATCCAGCTTTGGATCGAAAATGAGGATAGAGAAAGTAGGAGGGAACAGAAAAGGGGCTACTGTCAGTTGCCTCAGACACCTGAGTTTCAGTGAGGAAAAGAAGATGAGGTTTAGAAGAGGAGAGGTGGTGTTCTACAGATTGAAAATTAGATCTTAGACCGCAAATGTTGCAGAAGTTAATGAAGAAAAAGTTGAGGGGGGTGTCAAGACACTTAGGGTCGTTGACGGAAAGGCAGTCCGACCTGGGGACATTTATGGTCCCCTCCCCAGATGGGGACTCCGAGGCTGGTGTAGGAGTCGCCATGATTTTAAAATTTTTGAGTGAAGGGTGTGTGTGTTATTAGGTACTTGTAGTTTTGTGTGGAGGAAGAGAGTTGTCCTTAGAGGGCAGGCTGTGACTACCCCCTTGTGTTGTGAGACACAAAGGGAAACGTTCAGTGAGGTCACAGCTGGGTTTAATGATAAGTTCACAGCACCCCCTGAACAGTCACTGGGAGTAATTATTGTTTCGGCAGGTGTCTACTGCCTCCTCCTCTATAACAACACAGTAAAAATTTGACTCACTCACACCCAACATAGCATCTCAATACATAGGTACATAGTAAAAAGTTGGACTAGCTGGAAAAAAGCTGGTCAGAGTTAAGCAAATGTAGCAAAAAAATTTTAAACAAACTTATAAAAAAAAGGACAATAATAATTTATTCCTAAATTACCAGCAATAGCTTAAATTATTATAGAAGATGCTTTTCAACTTGACTGACTAGGAGGAAAGCTGTTAGAGATACAGGATGTAACATGAATTTCTGCAGATATTGCCAGAGGTGAAAGTATAGGTTATTCTAAGCGGAAAATGTTCCATGCACACATGCATTTTGAACTATTGTTTAGCTGTGGTATGAAATTCAAGTGTGGCTGGGTGAGTAACCATGGCAGGATGTGTAGACCTGGATGTCTGTTGGTGAATTTGTGAATAATTCTGTCATGTTTTCTAAAAGTTTTGGAGGTTTACAGTATCCTATGACAAGATGAGTGACAACAACGGACTGATACCATTTACTGATAAACATTACCCAATGATAGTATGGATGTAATAAACAACAAGTAAAATAATTGGTTGCCCAGGTGGGGAAGGGAAAGGAGCAAGACAAGCAGCAAATCAATGGATTGTTAGTCTGTTACACAGTGCAGTTTCCCTCTGAGACTGTGACAATGAATATGTTCAGACAGTATTGCATAATTTAAAGTAATGTGAAGCATGCAGACATGGCGTTTCTCTGCCATGGTTACCTGTCCAGCTTGCCCGTTGTGTCTGTCGCCCAGCCACACCTTAATCTCATACCACAGCTAAACGCCTCAAAATGCATATGTTCAAAGAACATTTTTGACTTAGAATAACCTGCACAACCATCCATAGAAACTTGTGTTACACTCTATATATATTTGCCGGCACATTAGATGCACTTTTTTCCTGAAAAAAAAAAAAAAAAAAATCTGATAATTACTGTGCATCTAATGTGGCCAGAGCACAGATGCCTAGGCCTGTAAGCCTGGGTCTATAGGTGTGGAGATGAAGCAGTAGTAAATGTACACTAAGCATAAATACTGTTACTAAAATATTACTAATAATAAAATTCTCTCTCTCACTCTCTCTCTCTCTCTCTCTCTCTCTCTTTGCTTCGCTTCGCTTCTCTCCTCTCCTCTCCTCTTCTCTTATCTTATCTTCTCTTCCCTTCTCCTCTTCCCTCCTCTCCTGGAAGGGAAGTTTGAGACAAGATGAAAGAGCAAGGGAGAGGAAAGGAAAAAGGAGGGAAGGGACATAACTGAGGAAGGAGAGTGCATGGAGCAAGGAGGTGGAGGAAGGGTGAAGAAGGATGGGAGGATGAGGAGAAAGTAGAAAGAATAATTATAAGCAACAAAGGTGAGGAGTGAGTGGAGAAATTAGGAGAGTGGAAGTTTTGAGAAATAAGTATTCTCTTTTCCTGTCTCCTATTCCTTTTCATTTTCCTCCATCCATTACCTTCCCATTTATGTTCCTTTCATCCATTTTCATTCTCAAACAGTCTCATTCAACTTTGCAATCCTCTGGATTGTTCTTATTCTCTCTCTCTCTCTCTCTCTCTCTCTCTCTCTCTCTCTCTCTCTCTCTCTCTCTCTCTCTCTCTCTCTCTCTCTCTCTCACACACACACACACACACACACACACACACACACACACACACACACACACACAGAGAAGTAAAAGCAAACAGGAGCTCCTAAAAAATCCAGCCATCTACATCGCTGAGAGCTGCCCTAGTGGAAATACAGAGGTGAGAGTTCACACTGGTTTTACTCGTTGCTGTCCCGTCTCCAAGAGTGTTTTGTAGAAAGCAGTTAAATTGTTATAAAGAGTGGTGAAGAGGGGGCTACTTCTGTCCCCACCATGTTGTTTATACCTACGGGGACCATCCTGAAGGTGAGACAGAGAGACTTCTTGGGATTTAGGGAAGAGGACCGAAGGGTTGGGGAAACAATGATGAGAAGGAGAATTATCACACTGGAAACCGAAATGAAGGATAGATTTAGCAAGATGGAGAAGATGGTTGAAACTTTGATCAGCGAAAAGGGGGTGTGGAAAGGTGCATACGACAATCTACATAAAAAAACTAACGTTATATGAAAAGAAAGCAATGGAATATGAAGGCAAAGTGGAAGAATTAAATGTAAAACAGGAAAATTGGAAAAAAGAACATGAGGAAGAAAAGATCGATTTTAGGAAAATTGTGGAGGAACAAACCAAGGCAAATGACACAAAGCTAACAGAAAAGGTTGTTCAAGTTATAAAACAGAAAGAAAACTTGATGAGAGACACTGTGGATAAGAAAAAAACTGTTGTGGTATTCGGCCTGAAGGAAGAGTGTACACCTCTGTGGACTGAAAGAGAAAAGAAGGAAAAGAGATGTGTGGAAAAATTAGTGGAGACATTACAAGAACAAGAAGAAAAAGAGCTGACTGGAGAGATCGAAGAAATTACAAGATTGGGTAGATGTGTTGAGGATGGACAGCATTTAGGTCACAAGTGGCAGCTGAAGAAACACTGAGTAAATCCTGGAAACTGGCAAAGGTGGAAGAATACAAACAAATGTGGATAAAAAAAGATAGAACCAAAGAAGAAAGAGATACTATAAATGAACTAAAAAAAGAAGCAAATGAAAAAAAACAGAAAACTATCAGAGGTGGAGAAAAAACAGTTCTTTTGGAGGGTTATGGACATGAGGTTGAGAAAGTGGTACAGGAGAGAAGTAAATGCAGAAGGGGAAGACTAAAAGTAGCATGCACGAACATAAATGGACTAATGTCGGCAGTGTTGGAACTAGAAGACTACTTAAAAGAGGAGAATCCGGACATCATCGGAATTGTTGAAACTAAACTGGCAAGTGAAGGGGATATATTAAATATTGGTGAAGGAAAATACGACCTCTGGATGAGAAATAGAAAGAATAAACGGGGAGAAGTGTGATGTTTCTAGTTAGGAAGGATTTATTAGTGGAATCTGTCACATATGGGATTGAGGAGGCAGAAGTATTGAAAATAAGCTTAAGACAGAATATGGGAAGATACTGTAATGTTGTGGTGACTTGTGTTCCCCCCTATTCCAACTCTCAGAGAGAGGATGAATATAAAAAAATGCTTGAGGACACAAGGAAATGTTTGGCAGAGTTGCTTTAGGAAAATGATGATATACTCCTGATGGGGGACTTTTACTGTAAAGCGATATCTTGGGAGAATTGGACCAGAGAAGGCAGTGAGTCATCTTGGGGGAACAAGCTACTAGACCTGGCTATTGAAAATTTCCTGACACAATGGGTTACAGATGACACAGGATTTAGGGGAAATGAGGCACCTTCAAGGCTCGATCTAATTTTCACCAAGGAACAAGAAATAGTAGAAGACCTTAAATACATAAACCCAATAGGAAAAAGTGATCATGTGCTGATTCAGTTCACAGTTATGGATCATAATCTCAATTTAAGGAAAGAGGACCACAGAAGAGAATGGCTAAACTACAGCAAGACTAACTTTAGACAATTTAGGAAGTATTTCAGCGAAGTGAATTGGAACATAGTTATTCAAAAGGAGGACATAGAGGAAAAGTGGACGGTTTTCCTGGACATTTATAATAAGGGAGTAGAGAAATGGGTACCCAAAAGATCAATGGAGAACATTTTCAAAGGATTGGTACAATAGGAGATGTGCAGCAGCTAGATTGGAGAGAGAAAAAGCATAGAACAAGTGGAAGAAGAACAAGAGACTGGACCTGTGGAGTGATTATATAAGGAAGAGGAATGAATATGTCAAAACTCGCAGAGATGAGCAGAAAAATTTTGAAAAGAATGTTGTGGAGAAATGTAAAGACCAACAAAAATTATCTTATAAATCCATCAATGGAAAATTAAAGAGTAAAGATGAAATAAGCATGGTAAAAGCTGGAGAAGAGACAGTGGATGACCCAAACGAGGTAGCTGAAGTGTTTAAGAGATACTTCCACTCTGTGTTTACTAAGGAAAATTATTTAAGAGGTGAGAGGACAGCATTAAAAAAGGAACCGACCTACAGGAGATTAAAACATCAGAAGAAGTAAAGAATATGTTGGAAGACCTGGATGTAAAGAAAGCAATGGGTCCTGATGGTGTATCGAGTTGGATTTTAAAAGAGTGTAGCTCACAATTAGTCTCAGCGCTGCACAATATAATTAGCACCACCCTGGTAAAAGGTACAGTACCCATAGATTGGAAATGAGCAGATATTACCCCAATTCACAAGACCGGAAGTAATGAAGATCCATTAAATTATAGAACTGTATTGCTTACAAGTGTGGTGGTGAAGATTTGTGAAAAGATTATAAAGACAGATGGGTAAAATACCTAGAAGACAACAAGGTGATAACAGAGAAACAGTTTGGCTTCAGTAAAGGAAGATCTTGTGTTATGAATTTGATATGTTTCTACTCAAGAGTAATAGATATAGTGCAAGAGAGAGATGAATGGGCAGACTGCATATACTTAAATCTGAGAAAAGCATCTGATAAAGTTCCACTCAGAAGACTAATATGGAAATTGGAAAAAATTGGAGAACTCAGCGGATCACTGTTAAAGTGGATGACTGGCTTTTTGACAAACACAGAAATGAGGACAGTAATTAAGGGCAGCAGGTTGAACTGGAGGATGGTAATAAGTGGAGTCCCACAAGGTTCAGTACTTGCACTTATTATGTTCACAGTTTATATAAATGATATGACAGAAGATGTAAAAAGTTACATGAACCTTTTCGCTGATGACGCTAAGATTATGAGGAAATTAACGAATGAAGAGGATTGCAGTGCTTTAAATCAGGACTTAATTAAGATTAATGAATGGTCACTGAGGTGGAACATGGAGTTTAATGCTAAAAAATGTAGTGTGATGAGGTTTGGAAAAAGTGTGAAAAGACCAGTTGGCAACTATTACTTAGGGAATGAAGAAATCTCTATAAGATCAGAAGAAAAGACCTAGGAGTAATTATTACTGATAATTTGTCATTTGGGAAGCACATAAACAAAATTATAGGAGAAACATATAATCTGCTGAGAAACATCAAGATAACATTCTCCTATATTGATGAAGATATGATAAAAAAGACTAATAACAACAATGATACATCTGAGATTGGAGTACGCAGCATTAGTGTGGTCGCCAATTTGAAAAAGGATACAAGAAAGTTAGAAAGAATCTAGAGAGCTGCAACTAAAGTCCCTCTATGCTTAAGAGAGTATAGTTATGAGGAAAGGTTGAAGAGATTGGGCCTGACTACACTAGAAATAAAGGAGGGAAAGAGGTGATTTGATAGCAATACATAGAATATTGGAAGGAATGGAAAAGCTGGACCGACAAGACCTCATGATACCAGATACAAGAGACACAAGAGTACATGGAAGGAAATTGAAAAGGAGTGTTTGCAGAAGAGACATCAAGAAACATAGCTTCCCACACAGAAGTATAACAGTGTGGAATGAACTTAAGGATGAGACTGTGTGTGCAAAGACAATTCATAAATTTAAAGAAAATCTAGATAAAAGTTGATATGGAGACAGGACGGCATGAGCCTAGTTTGGCTCTTGTCCTGAATTTCACAACCAGGTAATACAACTAGGTAAATACACACACACACACACACACACACACACACACACACACACACACACACACACACACACACACACACACACACACACACACACACACACACACACACACACACAGAGAGAGAGAGAGAGAGAGAGAGAGAGAGAGAGAGAGAGAGAGAGAGAGAGAGAGAGAGAGAGAGAGAGAGAGAGAGAGAGAGAGAGAGAGAGAGAGAGAGAGAGAGAGGGAGGGAGGGAGGGAGGGAGGGAGGGAGGGAGGGGGAGTGAGAGAGAGAGAGAGAGAGAGAGAGAGAGAGAGAGAGAGAGAGAGAGAGAGAGAGAGAGAGAGAGAGAGAGAGAGAGAGAGAGAGAGAGAGAGAGAGAGAGAGAGAGAGAGAGAGAGAGAGAGAGAGAGAGAGAGTTTTAGATGTGATGGTAAAATTGCACAGCCACAGTGCTGCATCATACCAGATAGGACAAAATAGACACATTTTTAGGGATTTTGGTGGAACTTTCGCTGTTGCCTTAAACATATCAAAAGCTTTTGATGGAGTCTGGCACAGAGCTTTGATTTCAAAACTACTTTTCTACAGCTTCAATCCTTCTCTCCGTAACTTCATCTTATGTTTCCTCTCTGATTGTTCTATTTCTGCTGTGGCAGATGGTCACTGTTCCCTTAAGTCTATTAGCAGTGTTCCTCATGGTTCTGCCCTGTCATCCATCCTCTAACTATTATTCATCAATGGTTTTCTAAACTTCTTTTCCTATCTACTCCTGCACTGTTGATACCACTTTGCACTTTTCCATGCCTTTTCATAGACATCCAACCCTTCAGGAAGTAAACAGCTCAGGCAGGAAAGCCACAGAATGCCTGACTTCTGATCTCTCTAAAATTTCTGACTTGGGTAGAGCAAATTTAGTATTGTTTAATTTTTTTTTTTTTATGTAGGAAGGATACTGGCCAAGGGCAACAAAAATCTAATAAAAAAAATGCCCACTGAAATGGCAGTCCCATAAAAGGGTCAAAGCAGTGGTCAAAAATTGGTGGATAAGTGTCTTGAAACCTCCCTTTTGAAGGAATTCAAGTCATAGGAAGGTGGAAATACAGAAGCAGGCAAGGAGTTCCAGAGTTTACCAGAGAAAGGGATGAATGATTGAGAATACTGGTTAACTCTTGTGTTAGAGAGGTGGACAGAGTAGGGGTGAGAGAAAGAAGAAAGTCTCAAAAACTCAATTCCTCCATCTATCAACTTGACACAACCTTCCACTCCTCTTCAGTGACACTCAACTGTCTCCCTCAACATCCTCGATCAGTCCTTTCCTTATAATCTAAGCTGGAAACTTCACATCTCATCTCCAGCTAAAGCAGCTTTCATGAAGTTAAGCATTCTGTGTTGTCTTTTTCTCACCACCCTATTCCAGCTGCTAGCTCTGTACAGGGGCATTATCTGTCCATGTGTGTAGTTTGCTTGACATGTATGGAAGGGGAGGTGGATCCATTCACATTGCTATTTTTGAGAGGGTGGAGTCAAAAGCTTTTCATCTCATCAACTCATCTCCTCTAACTGACTGCCTTCAGCCTCTCTCTGATCGCCGCTATGTTGTAGCTCTTGCTATCTTCTACCAGTATTTTCATGCTAACTGCTCCTCTGATATTGCTAACTGCATGCCTCCTCTCCTCCCATGGCCTTGCTGCACAAGACTTTCTTCTTTCTCTCACCCCTGTTCTGTCCACCTCTCTAATGCAAGAGTTAACCAGTAATCTCATTCATCCCTTTCTCTGATAAACTCTGAAACTCCCTTCTGTATTTCCTCCTTCCTATGACTTGAACTCTTTTAAGAGGGAGGTTTCAAGACACTTGTCCTTTGTTTTTCTTTATTATTCTATCTGACATCTTTAGGGGTACTGGCAATAACTGGGCCTTCCTTTTTATTAAAATTTTTGTTGCTCTTGGCCAGTGACCTTCTTACATAAAACACACACACATAGAGGAGTGATGATATTAGTAAAAGAGGATATTGTTATTGAGGATGTGGAATATGATGATGGAATGGCAGAAACACTGAGCGTTGTTTAAAGAGAACCTGGATAAATATGGTTATGGAGACAGGACAAAATGAGCTTTGGCTCATGCCCTGTACAATACAACTAGGTAAATAAACACACACACACACACACACACACACACACACACACACACACACACACACACACACACACACTACAATTTTTTAATAACTTTATGATGAAATATATATTTTTTTTTCCATAAAACATCCTTGTAAAACAGGGTTGTGTCTTATGCAGAGGTGCGTCTAACACTCCAGCAAATATGGTATTTATTGATGTTATGGGAAAGAAATTCAATGGACTAAGAATGTTTTCACCAGAAAATTCATAATGAAAAACAATATATACTGTCAATATGCTTAGAGTGAAAATATGTACAAGAGTGCAAGTATTCTGGGTAATAAGCACATGTAAAGGCAGGTATTACACATTCCTCATTGTTTTGTTCCCTGCCATGCCAGGAATAACTTGGTAGTCAAGATTGAACTGCTTGAAATTAACCTGAAGGTGTTATGTTTGATGTATATTAATAGTAGAGGATATTATTTTATTTTATTTTATTATTTTTTTTTTTTTTTGTTGTTGTCAAAATGACTAAATGAAGATTGAAGCAAGAAGTGAAGAGACCATGTGGTTTCCAAGTCATGCACTTGTTACTTATAATTCAGACTAGTCCAAGTTATATCAAACATGTTCACTCTAATCTATCCAAAAATTGTGTAAAAGTACAAGTTAAATAGAATTCAAAGTATGTTAATCTTTCCTTTTAATAAATACACCAAATACAATATGTATGACACTAAAAGAAATTATCCATATTCAAAAACCTTTCCTCTCTCCAAAACAACAATTCTTACCCAACAGGTCTCTTACCTCCATGGCAAACTGTCCCACATAGGTGCCAGTCATGGTGGAACTCTGTCCAGCTGCCAAGATGCCCACAGCCCATATATACATGCAGGTAATCCCATAGGTGCATCCCAAAAACACCCCGGCCTTATAAAGATCTGCATCCACAAGCTCATCATTATCCTGTATTGTGAATGAAAGAGAAGATGTACTATTATAAGAGAAGATGTACTATTATATACTGGTATCACTTTTTTTTTTTTTTTTCAATACATATAACTGGCTATTTTCCAAACATGCAGAGTGATGTCTATGAAAAAAAAGCACAATATTGGAATGTAGGTTTAAGACAAATAATTTGACGTGTAACTCCATGGAATCATGGAACTATTGAGACTACTTAATAGATGCTCAACTTAACTAACATTTTAACTAAAATAAAAAAAAACAACTTAATAGTGGTCTCAGGAATAAACTATGTAATTAAAAATGGCAAAAATTGTCTTTAATCTTTAGATCAGTTTGTAAAAAAAATACACACAAGTCAGGAAAATATTCAACTGTCACAGGTAAAGTCTTTGAAAGCAGTGAAAGGAGTGGAAAAAATTAATTATGGAGGTGACGAACATTCCATTAATCCTTACCATGTCCTGATTACATTTATTCTCATGACCTCTGTCTCCATTAACTTCTAATCCATTTCCAGCACCTATCTTTGTTATGCCAGAATCTTCCCATAATTAAGTCATACCTCTCCCCTCTCTATCCACTCAGATGCACTGCTATTCCAAGGACACCTACCCTTAGAAGGTATAGGAATATCCTTTGAGTACTCTCTTCATAAACATATGATCTATTTCTGTTCATTATCTTTCCTCCCAATACATTCCCTGACATAATTCTTTTTTTGTCAGTTTTTTTTCCTTTACCCTTAATTTGCTTAGGGACACAATGCTAATGAATTCTCTGGCATACATCCACATCACCTAAATGTATTCCTTTTTAGTTAATACGAGTACATTACTTGACAATGATTATCATCATCCATTTTGAAAGGTTCCACACATGTTTTCATGTGTCAACCTTCTTTCATTAATGGTAGCTCTCCAGGATGCATCATCTTTAGCAGCTGCACAAGCCTAGATATAAGATCCCTCTTGACTAATTCATAAATTTCCTTGAGTCTCTCTCTCTCTAAACAGTCATACTAAAACTGCTCTTTTCACTGAATCACTCTGCACTATCCTCCCATCATGCCAAAAGTACTATCAAATTAATATACTCAATTCCCATGTTCTCTCTTCATTTTCTATTTGTTATCCTTCTTCAGTCTTTGGCTCAGCAAACCAATCATCTTCATCTATATTCACTTTAACCTGTGAACCTCATCCTCCTTTAATATCCAGGTTTCATCAGCTTGCACATCTAACCTCTTAACACAAGTTATATACAGGTATCCCTTGAATTTTAGGAGCAGTCTCCTCAATATTGGCAATAGTAACAGTCCCACAAACTTTCCTATCTAATTCTAATTCTCAGAATTTAATTAGCACTTGTACTGCCTCCTTCACAGAAAAACACTGAAAGGCCCTGCTATTTAAGCCAATCATCATCTTTATAGACATTCATAATTCCTATGAATGCTTTAATTTTTAAATGAAAACATATATATGACAACATTTATCAAAACAGAAACCTTCCAACCCTACATCCTCATCAGCATTCATTTTCTCTCTGACAAAAAAAAAAAAAAAAAAAAAAAAAAAAAAAGTAGATTTTGCCTGATTCCATTCTTAGGAAAGCCTTAATTAGAAGCTCAACACCAAACAAGAACTTACCATTAACTAGCTATATCACTAAATCTTCCCTTTCCAACTTAAGTCTTACATCCTGTTGGCTAGTGTAATGGCATTTCAGATCCTTTCTGATATTTCCATTGCCACCTACCATCTTTTATTATTTTTTTTTCCAACATGCTGTCTATATACAACATTCCAATTTGCAACTTTCAACTGTTTTGCCATCCTGAATAGTGCATTTTACTTTGTTAAATCATTTATCCTACCAGTATGTGAAAGACCCAGCCATTCTGTAAACTTTGGAACTCCTGATGTCACTTTTACATTTTTATAATCTCATAAAGGATCTCCTAACTACATTATGCAGCATCTATTATACCCAAATCAGACAAACACATGACATGCCCTTGTTTGTTGATCCTATCAACTGTGTCTTACAACTTTACACTTGGTGCTTACTTGGAAAACATCAGAATGGGTGTTGTTCATGGAGACACAGCGCTCATGCTGAAATAGAAATGGAAAAGAGTCAGTGGTGTGTCTGTAAGGTGTACATGTATTTATGTGCATGTGTGTGTGTGTGTGTGTGTGTGTGTGTGTGTGTGTGTGTGTGTGTGTGTGTGTGTGTGTGTGTATTTACCTGGTTGTAATGTAAAGGAGGGTAGCTATGTTTGTATTTATTAGTTGTATTAGTTCCGCGACAGTTCATGGGCCTACTCCACATGAACAAGGAACTGTGTAACTTTGAAGAAGTGTCGCGGCTTACCCTAACCTGCAGGCTTGCCCGGGGACTAGTAGGAGATTCCCTGTAACCAGTTGGGGGCAATAAGCAGCAGGAAAGGACTAATTAACAGTTCCAAAGAGCCAGGATAGGCCTAGCAAGCCACTGGTGTTACAGTTTTTGCTCAAGAAACGCAGAACGTGCCTCGGAATTGGACTGACCAAAGGGTAACGAACCAGAATGGAACTGGACATGAAAATAGGAAACAAAAGACAATAAAGATTGCAACGATAAACTTGGCAACATTCAAGGATAAAGAAGAGGAAATAATAGAGATGATGAAGGAAAGAAAGCTGGAAATCATTGGATTATGTGAAACTAGAATCAAAGGGAAAGGAGAAAAAACATTACATGAAAATTATAAGATCATATATAGTGGTAATGAGGATGGAAGACATGGGGTTGCTATAATGATGTCACCACTGATGGCAGAAAGGATGGACAGTATGGACTGCAGAAATGAGAGAGTGATGGGTATAACGTTAACTATAGAACAGACAAAAATTAGCATTATCCAAACATATGCTCCACAACAGGGCAGAAGTCTGAGGGAGAAAGAGCAGTTTTATGAAACTCTACAGGAAATGACAGAAACAATAAGACATCACGAGAATGTCATTGTCATGGGAGACATGAATGGACATGTCGGACAGAATAGAGATGGAGTAGAGCACATCATCGGAGAGTTTAGCATTGGCGAAAGGAACCAGGAGGGAGAAAGATTAATAGATTATTGTGTGATGAATAACATGTCCATTATGAATACTTATTATAAACATCAGGAGAGCCATAAATGGACATGGTATCGGTGGAATGCAGCACAACAAGGATATACTGAGAGGTCAATGATTGACCTGTTTCTCACCAACAAGAAAAACATATTTAAAGATGTTAGGACCATACCATCTGTGTCCTTAGACTCTGACCACAGGTTGGTGGTGGCTAAATTAAAAATTGTAAAACCAAAGGAAAAAGTCAAGAAAAAGCAAAAGAGATTCAAACTGGAAAACCTCAAGGACGAAGAGAAGAAGCAAGCACTACGGCAACTGGTAACATTACGAAAACCAACCGAACTGGAATTGGAAGAAATGAACGTAGAAGAACAATGGAATAAATTCAAGAACACTGTGTATGGGGCAGCTGAGGAGACAGTTGGTATTAAAATCAAATATGGAACCAAAAAGAAAAGTACTGCATGGTGGACTTATGATGTTAGGGAAGCAGTCAAAGAAAAAACAAGATCTTTCAGAAAATGGATGAAAACAAGAAACATTGAAGATAGAGAAGATTACGTAGATAAACGAAACAGTGCAGAAGCAACCAAAAGAGCAGCCAAGGAGGACATGTGGATCAAGATTGGTCAAGATCTAGAGAGAGACGTAGAAGGAACAAGAAAATTATTGTATAGCATGGCTAAGAACTATAGGAAAGGAAATAGCGAATCAACATATGCAATAATGAACAAAACAGGAGAACTACTAACAAAACCACAGGAGATTGAAGAAAGATGGAGAGAATACTTCCAAGAACTTCTAAATGTGGAGGATGTGGAAATGGATGAAGAGCGGAATCTAGATATACAGGAAGAACAAGGAGAGAACCCAAATGAGATCAGTATAGAGGAAGTGAAGGAGGCACTAAAGAAGATGAGAAGCAGCAAAGCCCCGGGGGACGACGAGCTCCCTATAGAGCTATTTAAAGCTGCTGGGGAAGAATGTGTAGAGTGGATGAGGTACATTTTCAGTAATGCATGGAAAGAGGAGAAAGTGCCCCATGACTGGCACAAAGCAATAGTACCTATGTCCAATATATAAGAAAGGCAGTAAAACAGATTGTGCAAATTATAGAGGTATATCCCTGTTATCTCATGTTGGAAAATTGTATGAAAGAATAGTTGAGAAAAGATTAAGAACCTGTGTCGAGGAGAAACTAGGAATATGGCAGTATGGTTTCAGGCCCAATAGGAGCACGACAGATCTAGTGTTCACTTTAAAGATGATAATGGAGAAGAGTTGGGAGTGGAGCATTGATAAATATGTGGCTTTTATAGATCTGGAAAAAGCCTTTGATAGAATTAGAAGAGATTGCTTGTGGAGAGTCTTACAACATCAAGACTACGGCATAAACTCTAAACTGATACGAGTAATTAAGAGTATATATAAGAACACAGAGAGCAGAGTCCAGAACAGAGAGCTGGAGAGTGAATGGTTTAGCATTAAGACAGGAGTGAGACAAGGGGGAGTGCTCTCTCCTTTGCTATTCATTATATACATGGACAGATGCCTGAAGGAAGTGTGTGTAAGGGAGGATAAAGAGATCACGCTGGCCTATGCAGACGATGTCGCTGTCGTGACAGGAAGCCAACAAGATCTTCAAGAGGCCATGACAAGATGGAATGATGTCTTAAATAGGGAAGGAATGAGAATGAACAAACAAAAAACAGAAATAATGAAAGTTGGCAGAATAAAGGAGGAATGTAATATTTACATAGAAAACGTTAAACTGAAGCAGACCGACAAATTTTGTTATCTGGGAGTACTTTTCGACGAGGAAAACAGACAGAATATAGAAATTTTAAATAGAATACAGAAGTACAATGCAAATGTCAGTGCATTGTATCCCATACTTAAAGATAAGAATATTCCAACAAAAGCTAAAACCATAATATTTACAACAATACTAAGACCAGTACTTCTATATGGGTCAGAAACTTGGACACTGACAACAAGAACATCTTCACAAATACAAGCAGCAGAAATGAGAGTTCTGAGAATGATCAGAGGTGTGACCAGACTTGATAGAATTAGAAATGAAGAAACCAGAGAGAGATTAGGGATAACATCTATACTGAAGATAATTGAAAAGAACAAATTGAGATGGTATGGACATGTCCAAAGAATGGAAGATACAAGATACGCAAGGAAGTTTCTGGAATGGGTTCCTCTAGGCAGGAGGCCGGTGGGACGACCTAGGAAGCGATGGATGCAGGGAGTTGAAGAAGCTACTGAACGAAGAGGAAGAAATCTACAAGAAATAACCAGAGATGAGGATTTCATGGATAGAGACCTTTGGAGAAGATTCGTAGAGGCCGGACACTGACAGGCATTGCCTACCTTGCGTCTGGTGTGAGAAAGGTGAGAAATACAGGGAACGAGACAAAGTTCATTTTGTCCTGTCTTCATAACCATATTTATCTAGTTTCTCTTTAAACATGTGTACTGTTTGCCACTACCACCTCTTCCTTCAAATCATCATTCAAGATTTCAATAGTTCAATATAGGAAACTGTATTTCTTGATGTCACTCAAACATCCACTCTTCTTTATTTTCTTCCCATGCCCACTCATCCATCTCTTCCTCCTCCATCTGTGGTACCAAGTCATTTCTGTCCATTCTTTCTATATTGTTTATGAATTTGTACATTGTTATAAGGTCTCCTCTTTCTCTTCTCTCTTGTAGTGTTGGTAATCCAATCTTTTCAAGTCTTACTTCGTAGTTTAAGTCTTTAAACTCTGTTACCATCTTTGTCGCTATCCTCTGTATTCTTTCCAGTTTCTACATTTTTTTTTCTATGTTTAGGACATATCATGGTTTTTATAATTTTATTGATCATTTCTTTATCTAAATAGTTAAATGACACCCTAATGTTTGTTAACAAACTGTATGTTGAGCCAAATATTCCATTTATCTTTTAGGTGATAGTGTGTCCTGCATCATTACTCCCAAATCTTTTTCTTCATTACTTTTCATTATTATTTCTCCTCCCATTTTGTAATTCTATGATGGTCTCTTTCAACTTTTTCCTATTTTCAACACATGGCATTTTCTGGCATTAAATTCTAGTTTCTATCCTTGGCTTTATGCATGTATCTTGTCAACATTCTTTTATATCTCCTTGCAGTCATTTTCATCCTTTATTATTTTAATTATTTTTGCATCATCAGCAAACAGGTTTATATAACTATTTAGATCCTCTGTCAAATCATTTACATATATTTGAAACATGATAGATGCCAACACAGATCCTTGCAGCACCCCACTTGTCACTTCATGCCAACTTGAATTAATGTCTCTGATTACTGTTCTCATTTCCCTCCTTTATAAATAATCATCTGTCCATCTCAAAGTTCCTCCCTTTAGTCCTCCTTCATTCTCTAACTTCCACATAAGACTTTTGTGGGGAACTTTATCAAATACTTTTTTTTGAGACCAGGTATACTGCATCAACCCATCTGTCCCTCTCTTGCACTCCATCTATTACTCTTGTATAAAAGCTCAGTGGATTTGTAACACAGGATCTCTCTTTCCTGAATCCCGATTGTTTTCTGTGATTATCTTTTAATCTTCTAAATATTGCACCCATCTATCTTTAATTATTATTTCACAAAGCTTGCTTCCATCACTTGTTAATGACACTGATCTGTGATTTAATGGTTCCATTTTATTTTCTCCTTTGTATATTGGAACTATACTTTTCCATTCCCTTGTTACTTTTCCTTCTTTCAATGAGCTGCTGATTATATCGCATAAGGGTTCTTTTATCTGTTCTCTGCATTCTTTTAATATCCATCCATTTACCTGAACTGGTTCCATGGTTTTTCTAACATCCAGCTCTTCCAGCAGTTTCTTGATTTCTTGTCTCTTTACTTGTATCTCCTGTATTCCCTCATTCTGTGATACCACTTTCGGTGCCACAAAATCAGTTTCCCTTGTAAATGCAGATTGAAAACTCTTGTTCATTAGTTCACTCATCTCCTCAGTAGTTTCATAAATTCTTCCTTCTCTTCTTAACTTATTTATGTCATACCTATGATTCATTTTTCCATTTATGTATCTGTAGAAGAAAGAGTTTTGGCTATTCCTTGCATTTTCTTACTATGTCACTTTCAAAATGTCTTCTTCTCATCTTACTGCATCATATTCATTCCTTGCCTTTCAGTATTCTTCCCTAGTATTTCTATTCAGTTTTCTCGTCATTTTCCTCTATCCCCTATCCTTTTTCTTTTTTGCTTCTACACACCTGGCATTATACCATTTGTGCTTCCCAATTTTCACTTCATAACTTGGTAAAAACTGTTGCACCCCCTATCTACACTTGCTCAAAAATATCTCGTATTTTCTTGAACTACTTTACCTTCAAATTTTACTACGTCAAATCACTCTCTGCTGAGTCGAGCTTTCCTATGAGATTCACCGCAGCCCACGCACCGTCAGTCGCTGGAAAGCTTTCGCGCCGATCAGACGTCAAGACCACACAGCTCCCGCCTTCACCGGCTCGTGCCACATCATCGCTACAGGTACACGGCTTTCTAAGGTGGATCTATGGTATGGGATGGGCCTACCATAGTGCCAATGGTATGGGACAGGCCTACCATTGAGGAATGGCATGGGTTTGGGCCTGCCATATAGCCATTTTAACCATACATATGGGGCTATACAACCTTACGGCTCATGTTCTTGGTCGGCAGGCATGTCCGGCTCTGCCCCGCCACCTGACGTGGCCTTCCAAGGAATTAGGAGAAGGAGCAGCAGTGTTTCTTCAAGGACGAGGTCTCTTTCCCAGGATTGTAGCGGCAGTTCCTCCGATTTTTCGCCTCGGCACAGTTGGCGGCATAGGAGTCGCCGCCGTCAAGACCAAGAACACGTGCCACCCCACCATGTCAACAAACCGGCTCAACCACATGGAAGTGCACAGAATCTTCCTCTGCACCAGGCATCGGCTTCCGCGCCTACAGCTCCCGAACCTTCATGGCGTTTAGTGTTGGATGAGTTGGCGGTATTGAAAGGTGAGGTAGCGAAACTTCGTGCTAACACACATACTCACCCTCCTCCGTTACCTGAGGATCATCTTCCGGGTACTTCAGGAACACACAACACAGTTTCACCTCCATTCTCGGGCTTTAATGACTCCAGCAGCGAGGATGGGGAGATTAGAGAGGTGTCACAAAGGGGCAGTGTTTTGCAACAGGCAGCCAAGGCTTTGGGGCCCCCTGACAGTGTTTCTGCAGACATTGACCAACAGGTGGCGGTTATGGTTAATCAATTGTTTGACAACAGTATGCAAGAGGAAGACTACAGGGCCATCTTGGAGGAATCAGCCACCAGACGACCAAACAACTGTCCTGCATTGGCGCCTGTGGAATGTAACCCGCAGATTTTGGGTGCCTTAAAGACTGACGCGAAGAAAGCTGATTTTCGTCTTAAGGACATAAGTGGTGACATTCTCAAGGCAGGTACCATTTTAACTAGGTCACTTCTAGCCATGGATGTAGTGGCACAGGAGAGTGACCACCTCGCTGTTGTGCAGAAAGTAGGTATGATTAACGGCGCCTTGGCGTTGTTGGGTCATGCCAATCACAGGTTGAATTTGGCTAGACGTTTTCTTATGAAAAGGGAAATTAACCAGAAATATTCCCACTTATGTGCTGATAAGGTCCCCATGTCGCGTTTCCTGTTTGGGGATGACGTGTCTCAATTGGCCAAGCAGATCGAGGACACAGAAAAGTTAAAGAACAAGTTCTCCCTCAAGAAACCGGCATACCCTTGGAAAACCACCAGTGGCAGGTCACGTGGCTACTGGGGGCGAACGTGGCATAGAAACTCCGCAATGAGGTTCCAACCCTATGGCCTGCAGAGGTCAGGCGCCAGGACGGGACAACGTCAACTACCAGCGCGGCAGGACGTGGACTCAAAAAACGCCAGGAGCCGGGGTCCACAGAGACCCCGGCAGTAGTGGAGGTGAGTGACACCTTTGAAGCTGGTAGAATTCATAAATTCACAGCAGAATGGAAAAAACTGACACGTGACCCTGTAATTTTAGACATTGTGCAACATTGTCATTTAGATATAAATGTTGAGGAAATTGGACATTTATTCTCAAGGGAGACTACATACAAGTTCAGTGCAGTAGAAAACCTTATAATCAGTGATGAAATTGAGAAACTTTTGGACCTGAAAGTCATTGTGGCCACACAGAGGGAAATGGGACAAGTTATCTCTCCAATTTTCCTAAGGCCTAAAAAGGATGGTAGGTATAGGATGATGCTGAACTTAAGAGAACTCAATTTCCACGTCCCTTACAAACATTTTAAAATGGAAAACTTTGAACAGGCTATTAGACTGATTCATGCAGGGGACTATTTAGCTTCGGTTGACCTTAGACATGCTTACTATTCTGTCAAGATTGCTGATGAACAACAAAAGTTTTTGTGTTTTACATGGAACAATAATGTTTATCAATTCACATGTCTTCCTAATGGTTTTTCAGAGGGGCCACGAATTTTCACAAAGCTATTGAAACCAGTTTTTGCAACACTGAGGGAAAGAGGGCATTCCATTACTAGCTTTATTGATGACACCCTCATCTGCAATAACACTTGGTCAGGATGCCTTGCAACCATTAAGGACACTATTGATCTCCTCCAGAAGTTGGGTTTTTGTATTAACGCAGAGAAGTCGGTGTTGACACCCACCAGGACCATTGAGTATTTGGGGAATGTGATTGATACTAATTCCATGACGATCACCTTACCGGAACGGAGGAGACACAAAATTATTCAGGCCTGTCGGAATCTCTTGGGTAAAAGCAAGGATAGAATTAGGGAAGTAGCCAGAGTTACAGGTCTTTTGGTCGCTGCCACTCCTGCTGTGGAATTAGGGAAACTGCACTACAGGAAGTTGGAGACAGAAAAGACGGCAGCTTTACAGCTTCAGTATGGTAATTTTGATAATTGGATGACTATTACTGCTGACATGAAAACAGATTTGAGTTGGTGGCTTGATAACATCTATACACAGGACAGGAAAATTTTTAGGGGTGGCACGGATATTGATTTATACACAGACGCTTCCAGTTTAGGCTGGGGGGGCCATCTCAACAATCGAGCCAGGTCGGGTAGCTGGTCTTTGGAGGAAAAATTACTACATATTAATGCACTTGAATTGAAAGCCATTTTGTTTGTCCTTCAGACTTTTAGACGGGAGTTGAAAGGGCATTACATTAAGGTTTATTGTGACAATACCACAGCAATGACATATGTGAACGAGATGGGAGGTACAAGGTCTCAAGTGTGCAATGTAATTGCGGGACATATTTGGCAGTGGTGTGTGGATAATGGGGCTTGGATCACGTGTTCACACATCCCAGGCAAGGACAACACACTAGCTGATTTAGCCTCTCGTAAGGTGAATGACAGGCATGAGTGGAAACTGGACATACACCTATTCCAACAATTGTGTGGCATCTTTGGTACTCCAGTGGTTGATTTGTTTGCATCTCGGCTCAATAGGCAGGTAGATTTATTTTGTTCTTGAAAGCCAGATCCAGAAGCAACTTATTTTGATGCCTTCTCTCTGAACTGGGCACGGTTTGGACTATGTTATATTTTTCCTCCATTTTCACTATTACTAGGTGTTTGCAAAAGATGCGTGCGGAAGGGGCGACAGGGTGGATAGTAGTGCCACTGTGGATGTCGCAGCCATGGCTGGGCACCCTGCTCAGGATGTTGGTGGATCACCCAAGAGTAATCATGGAGAAACACGGGGTCCTTGTTCATCCATCCTCCGACGAAGAGCACCCGATCATGCGGCACACGCGATTGATGGCATGTTCGATATCGGGGAACACTTGCAGGAACAAGGAATATCTGCGGCAGGGGCAAAAATCATCATGGCCTCGTGGAAAACAGGTACACGCAAACAATATCACCCACATATCAGGAGATGGTTACTGTTTTGTAGTAGATGGCATATCAATCCCTATAATCCCACTGTACATGACATAATCAATTTTTTGTCTGAAAATTTCCACAGGAACGTGGGTTACAAATCAATTAACACAACAAGAAGTGCTCTTTCGTCACTTGGTCTTGTGGTAGACGGGTGCAGTGCTGGGAACCATCCCCTGGTTGTCAGGTTTATGAAAGGAGTTTTCAATTTGAGACCGCCTCTACCAAGGTACACTGAGACCTGGGATGTACAACCAGTTCTGCAAGAACTAAGAGCTATGTACCCACTACATGCACTAACACTTAAGGACCTTACACTCAAACTTGTTATGTTGATGGCCCTCACACAAGCTGCCCGGGTTCAAACACTCCACTTATTAACTGTTAGGGGCATGCACATTGAGCAGGACTCCATTTCGGTTCAATTAAGTGATAACATTAAACAATGCAGACGACGGTTTAACATTCGTACCATTACATTTCAAGCTTACTCGACGGACGCTAATCTGTGTGTTTGCACAACTTTACGGCATTATCTTGCAAGGACGGAGGAAATTAGACAGGGCAATTCACAGGCGACACACGCCTTACTCATCAGCTTTATCAAACCCCACAAAGCCGTTACTAAAGACACTATTGCCCGTTGGATCAAAACGATGCTTGATAGGGCAGGGGTGGACACAACTAAGTTCACAGCTGGTAGTGTGAGGCCGGCTGCAGCCTCGAAGGCCAAATCCATGGCAGTGCCAATTTCTTGCATCCTGGCTAAAGCAGGATGGTCTAGGGAAAGTACATTTGCAAAGTATTATGACAAGCATGTTATTAGGCCAGGTGACCCTTTCCAGGAGGCAGTACTGGGGTAAATGTTCAACCCTTATTTTGAGTAATAAGCATACATATTTGTGGTTTACAACTGAGGGTATGGTAATCAGTGATGCACTATGTGTTTGGAGGCAGGGTAGCTGGTATGGCAAGGTTTATTGGTATAAATATATGTAGAGGGGCATGTATACATCCTTTCAGTAGACAAGGCAATAAATTGGTATTTCAACAATGTACTAATATGCAAAGTGACACTGTTCAGTTAGGGAATAAAAATTTTTGTGTTTACATCATACTTTACTGTTCCTTAGCTGGAAAATTTCTCAAGGCACGCCACCCACATGGCTTCGAAGCCTCATAGGAAAGCTTGACTCAGCAGAGAGTGATTTGACGTAGTAAAATTATAAAGTACACGAGACTTACCTTTGGTCAGTTGAAGTGTGCTTGTAATTTTACGAGGCAAATCACCTCTGCTTGAGGAGAGCTTTCATATGCCCTCCTCTCCCTCCCTATTGTTTCGTTATGAGTACGTTTCCATGTAGTACTCAACCTGGTATTTATCAGTTTCTCATGTGGGTGGTCGTTGCTTCAAAGTCTGACGGTGCGTGGGCTGCGGTGAATCTCATATGAAAGCTCTCCTCAAGCAGAGGTGATTTGCCTCGTAAAATTACAAGCACACTTCAACTGACCAAAGGTAAGTCTCGTGTACTTTATAATTTTTCCATAAAATTTATTAAGCTCTGCAAAGTTTGCTTTAGCATAGTTCTGCCTCCCATTTCTAAATTGTTCATTCCTGTGCAACACTGTTTCCTCCTGTAGTACTATTTCTATTGTCACATGATCATTTCTTCCCATTGGACTCAGACAATGTATCCTTGGTCCAACTATGATGGCTCTTCTTCTCCTCTGCATTTTGTAGGATTGTTCACCCACTGTCTCACTGCATTTACCATCATGTTATTCACCATCATGTTATGCATAAGTTCTTCACTCTATGACCTAACATTTTCTTTCACTTCCATCTCCTCCCAGTTGATTCCTTTAGTGTGGAAGTTGCCTAATAAGAGCACTTTTGTTACTTTTCCTTATCACTTCCTCTATGCTATTTTTTGTTTCTAGTTAAATAATTTTATATCTACTGGCCTTTCATGCATTAATTTTTGGTGGTATGTACATCACAATAACTTTCCTTTTTTCACTTCCTCTGATCTTAATCACAACACTCAAAGTTTCCATCATTCCATCACCATATCCTCAACAGCAACATCCTCTTTTACCAATATCATCACTCCTCCTCCTCCTTTTATTTTTCTGTCTCTCCTCCATGTGCACTCAAAGTTTTGCAAATCTCATCTTTATTTCCTCTTTTAGTTTGGTTTCTGTTAAACATACCACATCTGGTTTATTGTTCTTTTAGGCAGTCTTTAAGTTCCAATTGGCTCGACACCAAACTATCTATATTTGTATACATAATTTTTAAGCTTCTGCTTGGTGATCTTCCATGCCATTTTTGTGCCACCACTTCCTCACTTTCATGTCCACAACTTTCCAAATTAGCCTCCTCACTTGTTCCTGTGTTCTCTCCTCATTTTTTGACTGGGCCTCTATTCTCAACTCTTTCAGTTTACTTCTCTCTTCTTTATTCATGTCTCTTTTTATCATATTCCCCTCATTCCTTCTACTTTTGCCAGTTTTCCTGTTCTTTGTAACACGTGTTCCACTGCTGCTTGTGACATGAATCTTATTTTCATTGGTCTTGTTCCATTTTTATCATACTTTCCAATCCTATAAACCTCTTCAATTTGTTCCACTAGCTCCTCTCTTTAGCCAGCCACTTCTGCTATAATTTCCTTAGCCCTTTTCGCGTGTGTCTATTTACCTATTTCTATTTTTACACGATTGTCTCACGCTCGTATTGTCCAGCCTTTAAGTAACCAATTATCATATTTTTCTTTAAATTTATCTGTTTGCACACACTACCTCTTCTGTCAGTGAATTCCATAGATCTATTGCTTTATTTGGAAAACTGTATTTCTGTATGTCTTTGTCTCCTCTTCTTTTTCTCAGTTTCATTTTATGTTCTCTTAATTGTTTGATTTTCTCATGTAAACAAATTTGCCATGTCAATCTCTTTTCTTCTCAAACATTTAAACATCATGATTATATCACCTTTTATCCTTCTTTCCTCTAGGTTGGTTAAATTCAACTTTTCTAATCTTTCTTTATTGCTTAACCCTCTAAGGGATGATACCATTCTTGATGTTGCCCTTTGAACTTTTTCCAGTTTGGAAATATGTTTCTTTTTTTTAAGTGTGGGTTCCATACCACCACTGCATATTCTAATGTGGGTCTTATAAATAATTTTATAAATTTCCTTATCATCTCTTCATCTATGTATGAGAATGCCATTCTTATATTTGCCAATAAGGCATACATACTTCCCACCTTATCATTTATGTGATTATCCGGAATCAGCTTATTATTTATTGTCAAACATAACTCTCTTTTTCAGACTCTTAATTTCTTTATTTCCTAATTTGTATTTCCATTCTGCTCATGACTCACTTCTTCCAAAATTCAGAACATGACATTTATCTGCATTAAATTCCATCTGCCATTTCATCACTCCATTTGTTCAACTTATTAAGGTCATCTTGCAGCTCTCTACAGCAGTCTTCATTTTTTTACAGTTCTTTGAATTCTGGCATCATCAGCACACACATTCATGTAGCTCTCTTCTGCAATTACCTCAGAATTACCTCTGGCATATCATTTGCATATATCAGGAACATAATTGGTGCTAATACAAAGCCTGGCGGAACTCCACTGGTGACATCCTTCCAGGAAGAGTATTTACCTCTCATTCTCAATGTTGTTCTCATTTTCTTCTCATTTAAAAAAATTTTCCATCCATTTTAATACATTTCCTTGAACACCTTCACAGATTTTTTACTTCCAGATAAGCCTCTCATGAGGAACCCTGTCAAAGGCTTTTTAAAAATCCAGGTAAATACTATTGACCCATCCATTTCTTTCTTGCAGTTTTTCAGATATTTTGGTGTAATAGCTTAACAAGTTTGACACACAGGATCTTCCTTTTCTGAAACCAAATTGTTTATCTGATAATGATTTGTTACCTTCAATGTGATCTACTCAGTTCTTCCTTACTATTCTTTCCATGACTTTGCTTACTACACTTGTTAGAAAAACTGGCCTATACAGTAGTTGAGATGGTTCTGTTTGTTTCCTTTCTTAAATAGTGGTACTATGTCTGCTCTTTTTCCAGTTTTTGGCAGCTTCCCCTGCTTTAGGGAATCTTGCATTAATATGTTTAATGGCTTACTTAATTCTTTGCACATTCCTTCAGTACCAAGTAGGAAATGCCATCATGATCCATAGCTTTGTTTTTGTCCAATGCTTTCATCTCTGCTTCTATTTCTTCACAACTTAATACAGCAGGGTATGCAACAATGAACATGATTAATTCCAATGTAGCATTCGTTATAGCAAATGTACATTATGGCGACTGAAGAATCTATGGGAAGAAATTAATTGGTTCCAGGGAACCAGAAAATAACAAAAAATTCAATAATTTAAAAAACATCAAAATAAACACATTTTCACTACTATATTTGAGATAATACAGGAAATATATATATATTACCCTCTTGACTGTCATGCCTTGTCCCAAATTATTACCATCCTGAATTTTGCGCATTAGCACCCTAAGTTTTGCGCTGCTTTTACAAGTATCGATCAAGTTTACCTACTGTCAGTGTGATGCATATCCAGACAGTAAATCCCATCTCTCTCTCTCTCTCTCTCTCTCTCTCTCTCTCTCTCTCTCTCTCTCTCTCTCTCTCTCTCTCTCTCTTCCCTGCCCTCCTCCCTCCCTTCCTCCTTTCTTCTCTCCCTCCCTCCCTCCTTCCTTCCATCCATCCCTCTCTCTCTCTCTCTCTCTCTCTCTCTCTCTCTCTCTCTCTCTCTCTCTCTCTCTCTCTCTCTCTCTCTCTCTCTCTCTCTCTCTGTGAAAGTAAGAACAATCCTAAGGGTTGCTAAATAGAATGAGACTGATTGAGAATGAAAATGATTTATGTATATGGAAGTGAGAAAGAATGAGAAAGGATGAAGCAAAAATGTCATATTCTCACTGTGCCACTAGTTGGCACAGCGAGCACCACAACATCTGCCCAGCATTTCTTATCTTACTTGTTTACTTCACATGTTTTATACATTTGTTATTTATAAATGCATTTTCTTACAGTAAACCCTCAATAATGAACACATATGGGGAAGAGAGAGAGAGAGAGAGAGAGAGAGAGAGAGAGAGAGAGAGAGAGAGAGAGAGAGAGAGAGAGAGAGAGAGAGAGAGAGAGAGAGAGAGAGAGAGAGAGAGAGAGAGAGAGAGAGAGAGAGAGAGATGAATTGTGGCTGTGACAACCAGTTAATGACTGTAACAATAGCTGATGATTTGATGCTCTCTCTCTCTCTCTCTCTCTCTCTCTCTCTCTCTCTCTCTCTCTCTCTCTCTCTCTCTCTCTCTCTCTCTGATAAATAGAAATAACACACACACACACACAGACACGCACACACATACACATATGCGTGTGCGTGCACACACACACACACACATACACACACACACACACACACACACACACACACACACACACACACACACACACATGACCCAGCTGATCCACAGCAGTTGCAAGGATCTACCTAGGTTTGTGCAGGGGGGCCAAACTTTGGGTCCTGTCTCCATAATAGGGTCTTGTGCAAGGTGCGGGCACAGCGGAGGGGAAGTGTTATTAAAGGAGTGGCCGAAAGGGAGAAATGAGAATGATACAAGGTAAACACCGGCAGTTGGTGATATCAACAGGGAAGAAGGTGATGGGCACAAACCCAAATATTTTTTAGGGTTTCAAGGAAGAGGACCTCAGCATAACACACACAAATAAATGAATGTGAAAAAACTGAAGACAATGTGAAAATATGAGAAGAAATATGCAGCTTAACAGCAATGATAAAGGCATGGAAGGAAGAAAGAGAAGTGAGTGGTGACAGTGTAAAAAAAAATATCCAGTGATATATTAGAGGTGAAAAAGAGAAAGGTGGAAAGAGAAAGAGAAAACAAAGAACTGAGAGGAGGGGTAACAAAAATAATGAGCTTAAACAAGTACTGTGAAGAAATTAAGAAACTCAAGGAAGAGGATGAGGAGTTAAAGAAAACTTTGCAAGAGAGAGAGAGAGGTTAGGGTTGGAGAAGTGAAGGAGTTAGTGACAGAGGAAGTCAAAAGTTGGAAAGAAGAGAGAGAACAACAACAATTGGTGGACATGGAAGAGATAATAAGCCAACAGCAACAGGAACACAATAAGGATACAGAAAAGAAAGTGATTAAAATAAAAATGGAAAAAAGTAATCTTGTGAGAGATACAGTACAGAGAAAGATGTGTCATAGTACTGGGAATAAGGAGGAGAACCTGCCCATGAAAATAGCTAGAGAGAAAGTGAAAAGGGCTAAGGAAATTAGAGCAGAAGTGGCAGAGGAAAGAGAGGGGACAATTGAACAAATTGAAGAAGTTTACAGGATTGGAAAGTATGAAGAAAATGGAACAAGACCAATAAAAATATGATTCATGTCACAAACAGCAGTGGAATATGTCTTGCAAAGAACAGAAAAATTGGCAAAAGTAGAAGGAATGAAGGAAGTATGGATTAAAATAGACATGAACAAAGAAGGGAGAAGTAATTTGAAATAATTGGGACTAGAGGCCCAGTCAAAAATGAGGAGAGAACACAAGAACAAACAAAAATATTCACCTGGAAAGTTGTGGGCATAAAAGTGAGGAAATGGTGGCACAAAGATGCCATGCAAGATCACCAAGCAGAAGTTTAAAGATTATGTATACTAACATGGAGGGTTTGGTGTTGAGCCTATTAGAACTTAAAGACTAACTAAGAACAATAAATCAGATGTGGTATGTTCAATAGTAACCAAACTAAAAGAGGAAATAAAGATTAGATTTGCAAAGGAAGGATATAGCACATGGAGGAGAGACAAAAGGAAAGGGAGAAGGAGGAGTGATGATACTGGTAAAAGAGGATATTATTATTGAGGAAGTGGAATGGCAGAAACAATGAGTGTTGTGATTATGATCAAAGGAAATGAAAAAAGGAAAATCACTGTGACATACATACCACCAAAAACTAATGCATGAGAGACCAAAAAATTTAAAAGCATACAACTAGAAACAAGAAATAGTATAGAGGAAATGATAAGGAAAAGTAACAAAATGCTCTTAGTAGGTGGCTTCAACACTAAAGGAATTAATTAACTGGGAGGAGATGGATGTGAAAGAAAATATTGGGTCATGGAGCAAAGAACTTATGCAAACCATGATGGTGAATACAGTGAGAAAGTGGGTGAACAAGCCTATGAGAAGCAGATGAGAAGAAAAACCATCACAGATGGACTTAAGTGTTTACAAAAAACTCAGAAAATAGACCAAATATACACTGTCTGAGCCCACTAGGAAGGACTGATCATGTGATAATAGAAATAATACCACACGAGGAAAAAGAGTTGCACAGGAAAGAACAATACAGAATTGGGAGACAGAACTATGCTGAAGCAAACTTTGCAAACTTAATAAATTCTATGGAAAAATTAACTGGAAAGAGCTATTTGAAGATAAAGTAGTGCAATAAAATGAGATATTTTTTGAGCAAGTATAGAGAGGGGGTGTAACAGTTTGTACCAAGTTATAAAGTGAAAACTGGGGAGCACAAATGGTATAATGCTAGATGTGTAGAAGCAAAAAAGAAAAAGGACATGGCATGGAAGAAAATGATGAGACAACTGAATAGAAATGTTTGAGAAGAATACAGAAATGCAAGGAATGAATATATTAAAATAAGAAGAGAAGAAGAAACTTTGAAAATTACAGTAAGAAAATGCAAGGAAGAGCCCAAACTCATCTACAGATACAGATACAGATACTGATTTTGTGGCACTGAAAGTGGTATCACAGAATAAGGAAATAAAAAAAAAATACATGTAAAGAGAAAAGAAATCAAGAAACTGCTGGAAGAACTGGATGTTAGAAAAGCTATGGGACCAGATCAAGTAAATGGATGGATATTAAAAGAATGCAGAGAACAAGTGGAAGAACCCATATCTGATATAAGTAACAGCTCATTGAGAGAAGGAAAAGTACCAAGAAAATGGAAAAGAACTAACATAGTGCCAATATACAAAGGTGGAAATAAAATGGAATCATTAAATTATAGACTGGTGTCACTAACAAGTATTGTAAGCAAGCTTTGTGAAACAGTAATTAAAGACAGATGGGTGGAATCTCTAGAAGATGAAAATATAATTACAGAGAAGCAATTTGGATTCAGGAAAGGGAGATCCTGTGTCACAAATGTACTGAGCTTCTACACAAGAGTAATAGATGGAACACAAAAGAGGAACAGATGGGTAGATGCGGTATACCTGGATCTCAAAAATGCATTCAATAAAGTTCCCCACAAAAGCCTTATATGGAAGCTAGAGAATGGAGGGAGACTAAAGGGAACAACATTGAGATGGATGGAGAATTATTTACAAGGAGGGGAAATGAAGACAGTAATCAGACACTAAATTAAGTTGGCGCAATGTAACGAGTGGGGTACTGCAAGGATCTGTGTTGGCACCCATTATGTTTCAAATATATGTAAATGATATGACAGGGGGATCTAAATAGTTATATAAAACCTGTTAGATGATGATGCAAAAATAGTGAAAATAACAAAGGATGAAAATGACTGCAAGGAGCTACAACAGGATACTGACAAGATGCATGCCTGGAGCCAAAGATGGAAACTAGAATTTAATGAAAAAAAATGTCACATGTTGCAAATAGGAAAAAGTAAAAAGACACCTTCATGGAAGTACAAAATGGGAAGGGAAATAATAATGAAAAGTAATGAAGAAAAGATTTGGGAGTAATGATTCAGAACACACTCACCTGAAAGGCACATAAACAGAATATTCAGCTCTACATACAGCTTGTTAACAAACATTATGGTGTCGTTTAACTATTTAGATAAAGAAATGATGGAATAAATTATAACAAGCATGATGTGATTTAAATTGGAATATGCAGCAGTAGTTTGGGCTCCTCATAGAAAAAAAAATATAAGGAAACTGGAAAGAATACAGAGGATAGTAATGAAGATTTAAAAGACTTAAGCTATGAAGAGAAACTTGAAGAGATGGGATTACCAACACCAAAAGAGAGAAGAGAAAGAGGAGACCTTATAACAATGTAAAATTAGTAAATAATATAGAAAGAATAGATATAAATGACTTGGTACCACAGATGGAGGAGGGAGAAAGACGGATGAGGGGTTATGGGAAGGAAATAAAGAAGAGTGGATGTTCAAGTGACATTAAGAAATACATCTTTCCGTATAGAACTATTGAAATCTGGAATGATTTGAAGGAAGTGATGGTTGTGGAAAACAGTGTACACATGTTTAAAGAAAAACTGAATAAATATGGTTATGAAGACAGGACAAAATTTGGCTCATGCCCTGTACAATACAACTAGGTAAATACACACACACACACACACACACACACACACACACACACACACACACACACACACACACACACACACACACACACACACACACACACACACACAGAGAGAGAGAGAGAGAGAGAGAGAGAGAGAGAGAGAGAGAGAGAGAGAGAGAGAGAGAGAGAGAGAGAGAGAGAGAGAGAGAGAGAGAGAGAGAGAGAGAGAGAGAGAGGGAGAGAGAGAGAGATACATCATCAGCCATTGTCAAGGTCACTCATGCATTCACAATTCATCTCTCTAACATGCATTTGACTGTGTGTCAGCCAACTCTCCCATATTTTAAGACCTAAGATGTTTGTAAAATAAAGCAAGCATTCAATAATTTTGAAATATGCCGTAATCCGTGAACAGTGTTCAATAGCCTTAAAGGAGTCATTCTACTAGAAATTTGGTAAACAGAGGTTTGTTATAACAATAGTTTACTGTATTTAAAAACATGTAACAAAAAACTGGGGTGTTTTTTGGGGATAAAACAAATTAATGGCATTTCAATTAATTTCAATGGGAAAATTGATTTGACATACAAGCAAATTGAGTTACAAGCTGTCACGAAACTAATTACATTCATAAGTCAAGGCACTACTGTACTGATTGGAATTTCTTATTTAGTATCTCACATATTTGTTCCTCAGTATAATATTTTTTCCGTCATCTGTCAGACACAGAATTTTGTCTTTCACTTTAGTCTTGCTTTTAACGTAACTATAGAATGGCCTAGGTACATCTTTACATTTGTTTATTATGTCCTTTTAGTATTCAGTTTCTGCTTCTCTTCTCTTCTTTGTATATTCTTTCCTTGCACTTCTGCATCTCTCACAGACCCTTTCACCTCCATGTCTTCTGTATCTATTCCACAACAAATCTTTCTTTTTCTTGCAGCAATGCAATTACTGCCTAACCATTTTTTATCATTACTGTCTTTGTCTTTTTATAAGGGATATATCTTCTGACTCGTTCATTGTAAATTTCACAAAACTTTGAGTACTGATCATTTATATTTTTTTTGTTCTTCCCACTTTATTGAATCAAAATATTTTCTTAGTTCTTCATGCTTTCCTTTTTTATGATTAAGATGTCTTTTTGGTTCATTTTCTATTATATAATATGCCACTATGAAGCCCCATGTCAACACCACATAATCACTTTTCCTAATGGTGGGAGGCACACAATATTTTCTATTTCATTATCTTTTCTTGTTAAGTGCAACATTAGTAGTGATGGTTGATCCATGCTCCTCATTCTTGTATATCACATAATATGCTGTGTTAATAAGTGATCTTGTACAAGTTCTAGTAATCTATTATTCCATTGGTATTCTGAATTTTTTACTTTGCATTTACTCCAGTCTATATCACAGTTAAAATCTCCAATTAATATTAATCTTTTGAATTTATTTTCCATATTTTGAAGCATAGCTCTTATGCTTTCCTCAGTTAGGTGTTCTAACTCATTGTACTCTTCCATCTCCCAAGCTCTTGTCCTTGGAGGCATTATAATGTTGCTACCATTATTTTTCCTTCTTGTGTTGCTATCTCAATAGCTACTAATTCAACTTTATTTGATATGTCAAACTCAACTTCTTTTACTATTAAGTCGTTAATGGTCGATATTATGAGTCCTCCTCCATATTTATGTTCTCTATCTTTTCTCTATATCTCATAATCATTCAAGTATAATGTGGCATTTGATAGTGACAGTTTCTCAGTGAGACATTTTATCATAAAGTTCATAAAGATACCAATCCATCAACATTTGTGTGCATTATTTTTAACTTTTCATTTTTTAATATATTTTTTTAAATCCTGGTTTCTGTTATGTGAATGTATTCTTTCTTTAGTTGCATTCCCAGGACTTTGTATAAAAAGTGTTTGCTTCTTCCTCGGACATTTCAGCACTTTTTTTCTTAGCTTCAGCTACCAATTCTTTCATCTTTACCCTGTCTTCCTGTCTTTAAATTTTTCCATTGCCCATTTTTTTTTTTTTTTTTTTTTTATCTTCCTAGCATTTCTCAAGACAGTTTCTGCCATGTTGGTATTTTGCTGTACAACC
>NC_087166.1:15457500-15487500 GCF_035594125.1 Scylla paramamosain
AATAAAGATTGGGTTTGCAAAGGAAGGAAAGCACATGGAGGAGAAACAGAAAAGGAAAGGGAGGAGGAGGAGTGATGACATTGGTAGAAGAGGATACTATTGTTGAGGAAGTGAAATATGGTGATGGAATGGCATAAGCCTTGAGTGTTATGATTAAGATCAGTGGAAGTAAAAAAAGGAAAGTTACTGTGATACCACCAAAGATTAATGCATGGGAGACCAATAGATATAAAATCATGCAACTAGAAACAAGAAATACCATAGAGGAAATGATAAGGAAAAGTAACAAAGTGCTCTTACTAGGCAACTTGCACAATAAAGGAATTAACTGGGGAGATAGAAGTGAATGAAAATGTCAGGTCATGGAGTGAAGAACTTATGCATATAATGATGGTGAATACAATAAGACAGTGGGTGAATGAACCTACAACATGGAGAGGGGAAGAACCACCACAGTTGGACTAAGTATACATTTTCTGAGTCCAGTGGGAAGAAGTGATCATATGATAATAGAAATAGTACTACAGGAGAAAACAGTGTTGCACAGGAATGAACAATTTAGGAATGGGAGACAGAACTATGCTAAGGCAAACTTTACAGAACTTAATAAATTTCATGGAAAAATTAACTGAAAAGAGGTATTTGAAGGCCAAGTAGTGCAATAGAAATATGAGATGTTTTTGAGCAAGTAAAGAGAAGGGGTGCAAACAATAGTACCAGTTATAAAGTGAAATTTGGGAAGCATGAAAGGTATAATTCCAGGTGTGTAGAAGCAAAAAGAAAAAAAGGACAGAGCATGGAAGAAAATGATGAGAAAACTTAATAGAAATACTAGGGAAGAATACTGAGAGGCAAGGAATGAATATGATGTAATAAGAAGAGAAGAAGAAAAAAATTTTTGAAAGTGACATAGTAAGAAAATGCAAGGAAGAGCCCAAACATTTCTACAGATACGTAAATGGAAAAATGAAACATAAGGATGACATATACAAGATAAAAAGAGAAGGAAGAACTTATGAAACTACAAAGGAGATGAGAGAACTAAGGAGTGAGAGTTTTCAATCTGTGTTTTAGAAAGGACCCTGAAAGTGTGAACCTGAAAGTGGTTTCACAGAATGAGGGAACACATGAGATACAAGTAAAGAGACAAGAAATCAAGAAACTGCTGGAAGAGTTGGATGCTAGAAAAGCTATGGGACCAGATCAAGTAAATGGATGGTTATTAAAAGAATGCAGGCAACAAATGGAGGAACCCATATGGGGCATAATCAACAGCTTGTTGAAAGAAAGAAAAATACCATGGGAATGGAAAAGAGCTAACACAGTCCCAATATACAAAGAGGGAAATGAAATGGAACCATTAAATTACAGACCAGTGTCATTAACAAGTATTGTATGCAAGCTCTGTGAAATAGTAATTTAAGATAGATGGGTACAATATTTAGAAGATGAAAAGATAATAACAGAGAAGCAATCTGGATTCTGGAAGAAAGATCCTGTGTCACAAATCTAATGAGTTTTTATAGAGTAATAGAATGAGTGCAAGAAAAGGATGGATGGGTTGATGCGGTATACCTGGAATGATGTAGCTCCCCACAAAAGTCTTATGTGGAAGTCAGAGAATGAAGGAAGACTAAAGGGAGCAACATTGAGATAGATGGATGATTATTTACAAGAGAAAGAAATGAGAACAATAATCAGAGACACTAATCCAAATTGGAATGAAGTGACAAGTGGGGTGCCACAAGGATTTGTTTTGGCACCTAATGTGTTTCAAATATATGTAAATGATATGACAGGATCTAAATAGTTATGTCAACCTTTTCACTGATGATGCAGAAATAATGAAAATAATGAAGGATGAAAATGACTGCAAGAAGTTACAAAAGGATATAGACAAGATACATGCATGGAGCCAAAGATGGAAACTAGAATTTAATGCCAGAAAATGCCATGTGTTGGAAGTAGGAAAAAGTAAAAAGAAACCTTCATGGAATTACAAAATGGGAGGAGAAATAATAACAAAAAGTAATGAAGAAAAGATATGGGAGTAATGATCCAGGGCATAATAATGATAAGAATGCATAAATTAGTAAACAATATAGAAAGAATACACAAAAATGACTTGGTAAATGAAGAAAAAGATTTGGGAGTAATGATCCAGGGCATAACAATGATAACAATGTACAAATTAGTAAACAATATAGAAAGAATACACAAAAATGACTTGGTACAACAGATGGAGGAAGGAGAGAGATGGACGAGGGAACGTGGGAAGAAAATAAAGAGTGGATGTTCAAGCGACACCAAGAAATACAGCTTCCTGTATCGAACTATTGAAATCTGGAATGATTTGAAGGAAGAGGTGGTTGTGACAAACAGTGTACACATGTTTAAAGAGAAACTGGATAAATATGGTTATGGAGACAGGACAAAATGAGCTTTTGCTCATGCCCTGTACAATACTAGTTAAATACAACTAGGTAAATACATGAATTGTGGAATGGAGTGGAAGAAGTTGATAGAGATACTACTGCTTAGAGAAGAGGGAAATACCAGATTCATATGAAGACACTGCATAAAACTAAGAAATGGAAGATGCTTAAGTAACATAAAGAAATAGCTTCCCACAGAGAAATATAGAAGTTTGGAACAAGCTAAGTGAAGGTTTAGACACCTGCTGAAATGATAATTACTCCCAGCACTGTTCAGTGGTTGCTGTGAACTTATCATTAAACCCAGCTGTGACCTCACTGAACGTTTCCCTTTGTGTTTCACAACACAAGGGGGCAGTCACAGCCTGCCCTCTAATGACAACTCTCTTCCTCCATACAAAACTACAAGCACCTAATAATACACACACCCTTCACTCAAAAATTTTAAAATCACTATGGCGACTCCTACACCAGCCTCGGAGTCCCCATCTGGGGAGGGGACCACAAGTGTCCCCAGGTCGGACTGCCTTTCTGTTGACAACCCTAAGTGTCTTGACACCCCCCTCAACTTTTTCTTCATTAACTTCTGCAACATTCACAGTCTAAGATCTAATTTTCAATCTGTAGAACACCACCTCTTCTCTTCTAAACCTCATCTTCTTTTCCTCACTGAAACTCAGGTGTCTGAGGCAACTGACAGTAGCCCCTTCTCTGTTCTCTCCTACTTTCTCTATCCTCATTTTCGATCCAAAGCTGGATGCTGCGTTTATGTGCGCAATGACTTAAACTGCTCTAGTGCCCATGCTCTTGAATCTTCCAAGTTATCCACCATCTGGCTACGACTACAGAGTCACTCTCAAACTAAATTTATCTGTGCTGTATACCTTTCACCTAACTCCTCTGACTATAAGAAATTCTTTGACTACTTAACTTCGAAAGTGGAGCACATTCTGACCCTCTTCCCTTTTGCAGAGACCTCCATTCTTGGAGACTTCAATGTTCACCACCAGCTTTGGCTTTCCTCTACCTTCACTGACCATTCTGGTGAACAAGCCTTCAACTTTGCTATCCTCCACAACCTAGAGCAATTGGTGCAACACCCTACTCGTATTCCTGACCGTCTTGGAGATACACCCAACATTCTTGATCTTTTCCTGACCTCTAATCCTTCTGCTTATGCTGTCACCCTTTCTTCTCCATTGGACTCCTCCGATCACAATCTCGTATCTGTATCTTCTCCTATCGCTCCAATCCCTCCTCAGGATCCCCCTAAGCGAAGGTGCCTCTGGCGTTTTGCCTCTGCTAGTTGGGGGGACCTGAGGAGGTATTTTGCTGATTTTCCTTGGAATGACTACTGCTTCCATGTCAGAGACCCGTCTTTGTGTGCTGAGTGTATAACAGAGGTGATAGTGTCTGGCATGGAGGCATACATTCCTCACTCTTTTTCTCGTCCTAAACCTTCTAAACCTTGGTTTAACACAGCTTGTTCTCATGCTATACATGATAGAGAGGTGGCCCACAAAAGGTACTTAAGCCTTCCATCACCAGAATTTTATGCACTTTATATTTCTGCCCGGAACCATGCCAAGTCTGTTCTCCAACTAGCCAAAAACTCCTTCATTAACAGAAAATGTCAAAACCTTTCAAGATCTAACTCCCCTCATGATTTCTGGCATCTAGCCAAAAAATATCTCTAATAACTTTGCTTCTTCTTCTTTCCCTCCTCTATTTCAACCAGATGGCACCACTGCTATCACATCTATTTCTAAAACTGAACTCTTTGCTCAAACCTTTGCTAAAAACTCAACCTTGGACGATTCTGGGCTTGTTCCTCCCTCTCCTCCACCCTCTGACTACTTCATGCCACCTATTAAAATTCTTCGCAATGATGTTTTCCATACCCTCGCTGGCCTAAACCCTCGGAAGGCTTATGGACCTGATGGGGTCCCTCCTATTGTTCTCCGAAACTCTGCCTCCGTGCTTGCACCTTGCCTAGTCAAACTCTTTCAGCTCTGTCTGTCAACATCTACCTTTCCTTCTTGCTGGAAGTTTGCCTACATTCAACCTGTTCCTAAAAAGGGTGACCGTTCTAATCCCTCAAACTACCGTCCTATTGCTTTAATTTCCTGCCTATCTAAAGTTTTTGAATCTATCCTCAACAGGAAGATTCTTAAACATCTATCACTTCACAACCTTCTATCTGATCGCCAGTATGGGTTCCGTCAAGGCCGCTCTACTGGTGATCTTCTGGCTTTCCTTACTGAGTCTTGGTCATCCTCTTTTAGAGATTTTGGTGAAACTTTTGCTGTTGCCTTGGATATATCAAAAGCTTTTGATAGAGTCTGGCACAAAGCTTTGATTTCCAAACTACCCTCCTACGGTTTCTATCCTTCTCTCTGTAACTTCATCTCAAGTTTCCTTTCTGACTGTTCTATTGCTGCTGTGGTAGAAGGTCACTGTTCTTCTCCTAAATCTATTAACAGTGGTGTTCCTCAGGGTTCTGTCCTGTCACCCACTCTCTTCTTATTATTCACTAATGATCTTCTAAACCAAACTTCTTGTCCTATCCACTCCTACGCTGATGATACCACCCTGCACTTTTCCACGTCTTTCCATAGACGTCCAACCCTTCAGGAGGTAAACATATCATGCAGGGAAGCCACAGAACGCCTGACTTCTGATCTTTCTAAAATTTCTTATTTGGGCAGAGCAAACTTGGTATTGTTCTATGCCTCAAAAACTCAATTCCTCCATCTATCAACTTGACACAACCTTCCAGACAACTATCCCCCTCTTCTTCAATGACACTCAACTGTCCCCCTCTTCTACACTGAACATCCTCGGTCTGTCCTTTACTTACAATCTGAACTGGAAACTTCACATTTCATCTCTAGCTAAAACAGCTTCTATGAAGTTAGGCGTTCTGAGACGTCTCCGCCAGTTTTTCTCACACCCCCAGCTGCTAACTCTGTACAAGGGCCTTATCCGTCCATGTATGGAGTATGCTTCACATGTCTAGGGGGGGTCTCACTCATACTGCTCTTCTAGACAGGGTGGAATCAAAAGCTTTTCGTCTCATCAACTCCTCTCCTCTAACTGACTGTCTTCAGCCTCTCTCTCACCACCGCAATGTTGCATATCTAGCTGTCTTCTACTGCTATTTTCATGCTAACTGCTCTTCTGATCTTGCTAACTGCATGCCTCCCCTCCTTCCGTGGCCTCGCTGCACAAGACTTTCTTCTTTCTCTCACCCCTATTCTGTCCACCTCTCTAATGCAAGAGTTAACCAGTATTCTCAATCATTCATCCCTTTCTCTGGTAAACTCAGGAACTCCCTGCCTGCTTCTGTATTTCCACCTTCCTATGACTTGAATTCCTTCAAGAGGGAGGTTTCAAGACACTTATTCATCAATTTTTGACTGCTGCTTTGACACTTTTATGGGACTGGCATTTCAGTAGGCATTTTTTTTATTGGATTTTTGTTGCCCTTGGCCAGTGTCCTTCCTATATATATAAAAAAAAAAAGTATCAGCAACAAGTGTGCACAACTTTAAAGAAAAAGTGGACAAGTGTAGATATGGAGATGGGACCACACAAGTGTAGCTCTGGCACTGCAGATTACAAGTAGGTAAATACAATGAAGCACACACACACACACACACACACACACACACACACACATATATATATATATATATATATATATATATATATATATATATATATATATATATATATATATATATATATATATATATATATATATATATATATGAAAATATTATACACACCTTGACAAGAGCAGAATGAAGGTAAAGGTTGTGAGGCATTATGACAGCCCCAACAATGCCCACAGCCTGCAACAGTGCCCGGTTGTCACATCCTGAGCACCCAGGTATAAACAGACCCTTGAGTACCTCCACTTGGTCTGGCTTTGACACACCATACTGGTAACCAAATGTGATGGCCATGACAGTTATGAGGAATCCAAAGAATGCCTCCAACTTACGCAGGCCATAACGGTCCAGGGAAAGGAAGGTGAAGGTGTCAGCCACAGTCAGGAGCACGCCACCCCAGAGAGGGATACTAGGATGGGAAAGAAAAACCCACATCACAAAGGAAGGATGAAAAGGAAAGGATTAAGAGATTTTTTTTTTTTTTAATATGAGATGTCAAACAGCAAAATCTTTTAGGCTTACAGATCCTTGTTGGACTATTTGATTTGAAAACTATAACAGAGAAAAACTAACAACAGTATACTCGTACAGTAAAAGCAAGAAGGTGCACTATATGGATCCCATTATGCCTTATTGGGATGTTATTGTTATGGGGGGTGAAATTATTACTGTGTATGTTGTCATGTAGGGTGTAAGTAGCAAGGGAGTAACAAGTGAGAAGAAGCAAGAATGAAGAAGGAAAGATGAGAAGGGAGATGAAGGAGAGAAAGAGGGCAAGAGCAGAACTGAGAATGCCTGCTGCACAATGAATGTTTGCCTCACTCTTGCAGTTACATTAAAAGTTTTACTCTCCACCCAGTCTCTATCTCTATTTAATTTCAATACCTTCCCTTTGGTACCTCCTGTTGAGCCTCATGTAGTTTAGAGCAGAATAGTTGCCCTTGATGAAGGTGTAATCAGCATTCATCAAGGCCATGTAGTACAGTCACTAGAACTTTCCGAAGAGTAAGTATATATTATGCCAACTAGCAGGGAGTGACACGAGCAGCAGGGCTGGGTGGGGTGGGGTGTCTCTTCATTCTTCCCCCTCCCCTCTCGCATGACTCATATCCTGATGATGACTGGGAGGCAATGCATTCCCATGGTCAATCATAATTCAGCCACCACAAGAGATAGACATGAGAAGGCAAACAGCGTTGTTCTGAGGAGACTGGGAAGGGATTACAGCTAGAAGAGCCATTTGCTTTAAAGGGTATTTGAGTAATTTACTGCAGTATGCCCCTGCTTATATGTGTAGTGCTTAGGTGTCTTTATCATTCTGCCTGTGAATACATTTCCTTGCAAGGCACTCTGTGTATATTACAATGTGACTCCTCGTCTCCTTGTGAGTCAAGAACCTAGAGTCAATGAGCAGTCAGGGACCCTCCTGTTACTTTGTGAGCAGTATGTTTGTGTATATGGAGATTTGTTAAATGGTACACCTGGTCCAGGCTCCAGTAAAGTGTTTAGCCACAGAGGACTTTAAGTTTGCTGCTATGTACTGAAACTCCCTCCTCAGGCCCTGCTGAGGCCTGCCGTCCAGGAGGCTGTAAATGACAGTACTTGGCTGGAGAATATAATACTTTATTGGGCAGTGGGCGGTATGTTATTCAAGGGAGATTGTCCAACAAGGTGTTATACCTCGACCTTTTTAAGTGTGTTTTCCTCATTGTGATTGTCTCTTCTTAGAACATGGCTGTCGATTCTTTCCCAGCTGTTTGAGTAATTTGGCAGTTATTATTATAATATTCCCTTGCCTGTTGGTGGGTGAAACAGGTTAACAACCTCATTCATGTAACTTGGTGGTATGACCACCTGTGTAAAGGGTGCAAGAGTCAAAAGAGGAACTTGTAACCCATATTAACTACTTCACTCCGGATGCTTAAAAATGCGTGTTGAGAGAGAGAGAGAGAGAGAGAGAGAGAGAGAGAGAGAGAGAGAGAGAGAGAGAGAGAGAGAGAGAGAGAGAGAGAGAGAGAGAGAGAGAGAGAGAGAGAGAGAGAGAGAGAGAGAGAGAGAGAGAGAGAGAGAGAGAAAGGGAGGGAGAGGAGAGTAAGAGGGCAAGGAATGAACAAGGAAGGAAAGGAACTGAACCCCCTAACAGTCTCCCCTCCCTGGTGGAGGGGGTATAGGATGAAGAGAAGGATAGGGGGATACGGAAGATTAGGGAAGGACCATATGATGTAAGGCTCTGACAATGACACTTCCTCATTTTGAATGGGCATGGGCATTTTAGTGGGGCATGGGGTAGCTCATTTACATGACTGGTGGGAACAAGGAGGGTGGGATGTCATGTTATTGGCTGAGTTTACCCTGAAAAGGAAAATGTTTTCTTAGTGTCCCCCATGTTCTGTTTTCCTTCCAAACTCATCTTTATTCTTACTTATAAGTTAGTATAAGGCTTACTTACTCATTTTGTATCATGTAGTATTATCCTCTTCATAATTTAAGTTCTTTATATGTATGTATATATAAGGAAAAAGATGTATTTGAGGTGGAATGTGTTGAGGTGAGAGGCAATATGCATTTGGGGTTTGTATCTGAATCAGCAATTTCTTCTTGAGAGAGAGTGCCTAGAGGTCCTGAGGGGACTGAAAGGGTGGCATTCTCAGGAGATAAATTTGAGTGTGGTGTGGTGATAGAGTGTGTGTGTGTGTGTGAGGAGGTATTAGTGATGTGGTGGTGCAACCCTGATATCCAAGATTAGGTTGGTGAGTCTTTTCTGGTACCAAGAGCTCTTATCCACTGAAATTTGGTCAGTGAGTTGTGCCGGGACATAACACATAACACTGAGGGGCAGCATTGGACAGAAAGGCAGCCATTTTGTGATTGGGATCAGGAACTTAATCAACTGTTTAGCAAGCATGAAGTGAGCTCAGGACATCCCTGATTTCTACAATCTCCATCTGTTTCTATCCTTTTCTCTGCTCCTTCATCACAAATTTCCTATCTATCCATTCTGTTGCAGCAATGCTAGGTGGCCACTGTTCTTCAGTGGGATCAGGAAGTTAATAAACTGTTTAGCAAGCATGAAGAGAGCTCAGGACATCCCTGATTTCTACAATCCCCATCTGTTTCTATCCCTTTCTCTGCTCCTTCATCAGAAATTTCCTATCTATCCATTCTGTTGCAGCAATGCTAGGTGGCCACTGTTCTTCAGTGGGGTCAGGAACTTAATAAACTGTTTAGCAAGCATGAAGAGAGCTCAGGACATCCCTGATTTCTACAATCCCCATCTGTTTCTATCCTTTTCTCTGCTCCTTCATCACAAATTTCCTATCTATCCATTCTGTTGCAGCAATGATAGGTGGCCACTGTTCTTCACCTAAGCCTATGCAGTGGTGTTCCAGAAGGCTCAATTCTACTCTTACTTTATTATTCACCAATAACTTTTTTAATCTTAACCACTCTCCTTACCACTCTTATGCAGATGACTCTATGCTGCACCTTTGTAAGCCACTTTCTAGACATCTAACTGAAGGAATTAGAAAGGAGTCAGAAATTCAATCCCTCCACTATCCACTCAACACAATCTTCCAAAAAACTATCCCCCTTCTTCAACAACACACAATTCTTCCCCTTTTCTACATTAAATATTTTTGGTCTATCCTTCACTAAGAACTCTGAATTGGAAATTTCATGTGTCCTCTTGCCCACAGAGCTTCAAAGAAGCTGAATGTCCTGTATCGTCTCCATGAGTTTTTCTCTTCCTCACAGTTCCAAACCATTAAACAAGGATCTTATTTACCCATATAAGGAGTGTGCTTCTCACATATGGGGTGACACTCATACAGCTCTTCTGGACATGGTAGAGAGAAAAAGCTTTTTTGCCTCATCAACATCCCTCTCTGATTGACTCTTCAACCTCTTTCACTTTGTTGCAGTCCCGCATCTCTTGCTATCTTGTACCACAATTTTAATGCCAGCTGCATTTCAGAATTTGCTAACTGAATGTCTTTCCTTCTTCTTGCAGTCTTGCTGTGTAAGACTTTTCGCTCACTCTTACATTTATTTTGCTGATTTCCCTAATGCAAGAATCAACCAGTACAGTAGGATATATGACAATGCGCTGTAATTTTAATAAATAATTAATCGGAAAAACAAACTAAAACTGGCATAATGAACTTGCCACTCCAGCGAGCACTGGAATTTAGATAAAAATTTAATTGGAATAATGAACCAAAACTGGGAAGACAAACTTGCCATTCATGTGAGCACTGAAATTTTGATAAAAATTTAATCAGAATAACAAACTAAAACTCACAAGACTAACTCACCAGCTGTGTGAGCCACTGCTCACCTATCTGCCACCTGTCCCTTCTTCCCTTTTTTTCCTTTCCTCTCCCTTCTTTCATCTTGTCTTAAACCTTCCCTCCCTGTCACCTCCCCTCCTCCTTATCTGTCAGAGATAAGGGACAAGGGAGTGATACCTCATTATCTCTCTCCCCCTCATTCTTTTTGTCATTTCTGCTTCATCCTCACTCTTTCTCACTCTCTATACATACAGTGGAACCTTGGTCCTCAAACTTAATTTGTTCCTGAATACTGTTTGAAATCCAAAACACTAAAAAAATGAAACTATTTTCCACATAGGAATCAATGTAAAATGCATTAATCCATTCCCAGACACCCGTACACCCTGTCTTAGCAGCTTATGACTCATGATCCCATTGTTAAGATGGTCACCCCACAACATCTCCAGCTCAGAAATTAATTATCCAGAAAGGATGTACTGAATGAACTTAATGACATAGAAGTCATTAGAAGATACTGTTTAGACCATGAATGTATTCTCTTTGTCACTGATCTAGTGAGGGGAGCCTTACAGAGTGACACAGAGAGAAGAAACCCACTTACCACCAAAATTAAGGTGATCATAACACTTAGAGATCTTGCTGCTGGGAAAAGCTACTGGGAAAATGCAGTTATGCAGTAGTGATTGCATTGTGGGGACATCAAGAGAGCCACAGATGGCTCAGGAGCTGGGATTACTCCTGAGCTGGCCAAAAAACTGTTTGTTTATAATGAGGCTCTTCATCGGGATCACACTTACGTTATTTCAAAGACTGAATTACTGCCTTACACACTGTGTCTCTCCTCCAAATGTAAACAAACAAGGGAAATATTTATAAAAACTATAAATCAGTAATAAATGACAGCTTTTGCTTTTGTCTTTAATATTTGAAATCAAGTAACTTTGTTTGAGAAATGAATTATGGTACAGCAACTGAATGATTTGTTTGAAAAAGGGAGGCATTCAGTAATTGAAGTTCTACTGTAATTTGATTTTCATTCTCAATCAGTCTCATTCTATTTAGCAATCATTAGGATTATTCTTACTTTCACAGAGAGAGAGAGAGAGAGAGAGAGAGAGAGAGAGAGAGAGAGAGAGAGAGAGAGAGAGAGAGAGAGAGAGAGAGAGAGAGAGAGAGAGAGAGAGAGAGAGAGAGAGAGAGAGAGAGAGAGAGCTCTGATTTAAGGCAGGATTTACTGTAGGTATACGTGTGATGCTAACAGCAGGTAAATGTGACCATGACCGATACTTGTCAAAGCAATGTAAAACTCGAGGTGATAATGTGCATAACTCAGGATGGGAAGAATTTAGGACTAGGTGTGAAACTCGTGAGGGTACTGTATGTATACTTGTTGTCTTATCTGAAATATAATAGTACAAATGTGCTAATTTTTTTTTTTTTTTATTGTGGATTTTTTACATTATTTTCTGAAACCAATAAACTTTTTCTCATAGGTTCCTCAGTCACCATAAGGCACGTTTACCATAACTAACACTACATTGGAATGAATCATGTTCATTGTCACATATCCTGCTGTACTTTCAATGTCATTCCCTTTACAAGTACATTCTGGGACCCTTTGCCTGCATTGTATTTCCTCTTGTTGAAGTGAGGAGTTTCACGGAATCTTCACACCTGAAACGACTCTTTAGTATTCTTTTCCTTTTAAAGGAGGAAAAATGAGTGGGCCTTTTTTTCAGAATTTGTTTCTTTGTTCATGGGTCTTCCTCTCTTGTGCATAAGAAATGTATCTCTAGCAGAAGTAATATGGTGCCCATTCAACAGCTATGACCTAACAGCTGTCTGATCATAAATACAACTTTGGTACCAATCATGTGGTGGAAAATATTTTGTCTGTGCACTGCCATGGCTACAAGAATGTACAACAGAAAATGCTGGGTGTGTTCAAGACCCAAGTTTGATTTTGGTATGACTTTCCTCAAGGAAGACTACCAATTAAGGCTACCAAAGAACAAACTCACATCTATGGATTCTGTGTCCTTGATAAACAAATTTTTATTCCCTTCTAGCCTGCTTAATTAACATCTTGTGAAGAAATTATAAATAAAAAAAAATTCATGCTGCTTTAATTTTGGAATGTGCCATTTTTTGAGGCTGACTGCACAATGAGATGAAGCTTCCCTGTGAGTGCATCTCATGGTGGGTGGTAGAGTTGTCACACCCTATGCCATATCAAAATTAGGGCATCTGCAAAGGTCTGAATTGTCAGTAATCACCAGCTGTTTTAATGTAGGACTTAGCATATGGCATATGCTCTGGAGATGCATATTCTGAAATTGCCTCTAGTGATACATCTTGTTGTATTGTATCTATATGCAGCAAAATATTAATCCTAAGTGTTTATGTTAACAGCATCCATGGGATCTGGTGATACTTACTCTACAGAAGTTATTATAAGCTAAAGACTTATTTCTAGTCTCTTGCTACATATCTAGTTTAAGACATTTTTCCACTGGTTGCCAAATCCCATAAAAAAACTAAACAAGTATTCTTTGTGCTGCAGGAATACTGTGACAGCCAAAACTGTGCTGAGATAAAAGGACTGGTTGACATAAGACACACTGATTTCTTCAAAACACCAAAAACACCTGAGGTGGGAAATATGAGTTTGAAGTGTTGCTGTAAAACCTTGGTCTATACATGTGCTGTGGTTGATTGTACAAAAAAATCATGATAGAAGGACCAAGGTGTGAAAGGATGGGTTGTATTTCCAAAGAAAAAAGCAACAACTCAGAGAAGACATTGGGAGACACAAAGTACACAGACAAGCGGCACCTCTGGGAAGGCTTTGGGAGACACAATGTACACAGACAATCTTCATCAGAGTCCTGCTAAGATATAGTATTAAAACAAGGTTGTTTCTTTCATATGTGACAGGATTTCTAAAGTTGTTTGTTAATTGCATAACTTGAATGGATAAAGTAAATTTATATAGAGAGGAAAATAACATTCATCCATATCTACTTCATTTCTTTCACATACAACCTGCTTCTTATAGTAGCATTTACAATGCTTCTTACTACCCAGCAGTCTAATCCCACATTCAAAACAAATTCATTCATATTCCACCCTATGGTGACCTATGGTAACTCACTGGCAACCCTGTCTTCCTTAGCTGAGACTGTCATTCTTTCTTGAGAAGTACTTCTGTGCAGACTCTGGTTCCTACAGTACTCTCATTTTCATTACCCAGCTGTCACTCATTTTTCTAACCTAACTACTCCCACCCACACATGCTTCTTCTCCCCCCCCTCCAGTCCACAAGGAACAGTGGAGCATGAGGACACACAACTCCAGTGCCTCTTACTACCAGCACCAGATCCACTTTGTCAGCCCACAACTTCAGTCTGTGGCAATGGGATCTTTGGCCACAGCACAAGATCTTGATCCAAGGATCCCTGGTCCTACATGGCCTGCAATCTCCACCAGAATTCCTGATGATCCCTGGGGAGATGATTCCGAGGATGAGTCTGACACTAGAGCCAACACAGAGGATTCAGTTCCAGTTTTCCATACTATGATGGCCTACATTACCTGATCTTTTCCTGAGGTGCTAGGGAATGCATAGAAAGATCACTGCCCAGCTCCACCTGGGAAGGTCAGGCATCAGAGGATCGACACATTCGGTTCACCAGGATGCAGCCTATGGATTATTCCTTTAATGCAGCCACCAAGGGTTCACTTCTGGATAATGAGGGATCAAGGCCCTCCCTTGCCCATTACCCATCCAACAGGTACAAGAAGATTTACTCTGTAAGTGGGCATGAATCAGTATGGAAAGCGGCCAAGCTGAACATGCATTGCCCTTACTACTAGGGGTAAGGATCTTCAGGTGGTGGTCCAGCATGTAGACATGACCCACCTCAAGGGAATCTTAGCATGCCAACTTGAGGCACAGAACTTTCTGTTCTGGGGTGTGGGTGCATTCTACAAGCTCTTTCCATCCCTCCAACCTGCACAAGAGGATATGCTTCTAGCAGATCAACTGTTTCGGAGCATTCAGTTTGCCATGGTGGACACAGCAAAGGATTCAGCTATTGCTTTAGCTGATATTAAGGCCATGAGGAGGGAGGCAATCCTCTCTCACCTTCCACCAGCATTTAAGTCAGAACTTGACTCTGCCTAACTGTTTGATGAGGACAGGGTTAAGGAAACTGTTCTGGCAGCAGATAAGGCTGCTTCCATTTCTTTCCAGCAAGCAGCAACTCGGGCACTGGTTAAGCCATGGCCATCTCCGAGCACTCCTTTGGTGAATTATGGTTTGTGGACTAACCCTTCAGGGTCTTCTGCTTTTTGCTGGCCTGCCTACTTGCATCACAACTTGACCTTGTCTTCATAAGCAAGACCAACCCAATGTCAGAAGTCTACTCCTGGATCTCTCCCTTATCCTCGTCCTAAGCCACCAGGCAAGTTTTTCCACAAGTAGCTCCATGGACCCCTGGATTCAAGTAAGAGGTTGCCTTGCTAAGAATCTGGACAGTTGGATTGCCATTGAGACAGAGGCATGGGTTTTCCCCATCCTCAGCCAAGGTTACAAGATCCCCTTTGCTACACCACCATCAGTCACCTCAAATCCCATCATCTCAAGATCATATTCCAAGGGCTCCAAGAAGGGCATGGCATTAGAATCTGAGGTTCACCTTCTAGCAAAAGGAGCAATAGAAGAGGCAGCAGCAACTCCAGGTTTTTACAGTCACCTTTTTGTAGCAAATAAAGCCACCAGAGGGTTTTGCCCCATCCTTGACCTCTCCTCCCTGAACCAGTTTGTCATCACCACTCCAATCAGGATGGAATCAGTAAGGACAGTCTGTCAGCAATTTGCAGTCATGACTGGATGATGGCCATTGATCTCAGGAACACTTACGTCCAAATCCCACCCAGACAGTTGCCAATTCCTTCGTTTTGTTTGGGATGGTTGTTACTTCCAATTCAAGGTCCTTTGCTTTGGGCTCACCACAGCTCCACAAGTTTTCACCACAATGATGGGTCTGGTTTCACAGGTTTCACATCACCAGGTATTCGTCTCCTCCATTATCTGGACGACTGGTTGCTATTGGCACCCTCAGAACAGAAGGCTCTAGAAGCAACCAGTTGCCTTCTCAATCTGTACACTTCCATAGGAATTAAAGTAAATTGTGAAAAATCCTTGCTGACCCCCTTTTTTTAGGGATGGAGATTCTTTCTCCTCTATTGAAGGTTTTCCTGACACAGCAGTGCCTGGACAATCTTCAGCACCAAATCAAATCCTTTCTGTGTTCAAGCTCCCCCAGCAAGAGCACGGTTAATGCTCTTGGACCACATGTCCTCTCTTATCCATTTGATTCCTGGGGTGAGACAGAGAATGAGAGGCCTCCAGTTACACCTTTCCTGGTCATGGAACTGACAGTTCCAGTGAGACGACCTTCCAGTTCCCTGAGATGGCAAAGTTCTAAACAATCTTTAATGATGGTCACCGGATTCCAATCTACAAATAGGACAGTTGGCCTCTCCAGAAGCCAACTCACACACAGACTAAGAAGCACGCTCTACATATCAATCTCCTCCCAGCAAGCACACCACGCTATTTTCATGTAGCGTCAAAGTGAAAAGGTGAATTTTATTTTCTATATAAGGGACACATGGTATACATGGTGAAAAGTCATCAACCTAACAAAGCTATTGGGTGTTGCTTGTATTATGAATGTTAATACTTTTGTGCGATGATGATACAGAACCTCACTAAATACACTGTAATTTACTCTTTACAATGTGGTTGTTAAATGTATCATATTGCTATAATGTCTTGTTTCACTATCGACTTCTGTTTTGTTAGGCAAAAATTAATGAATTAAGAGCACCAAAGCAAGATTTCACTGAAGACCGCATCACATGGGAAATTTCTCCCAATATGTTAGTCAGGTTTGTTCTTTTCTGTTGTTCATCACCTGAACAACTATAAAGGATTGAGTGAAAACTTATAGAAAAATTATATTAGTAATTACAACTATTAGATTTTTTTATGAGCTGACAGAAGCAACCAACTGATCGCCACAGCTTTAATTGTAGGCTATTTATTTGTCCTTATAGGTTAATTTCTTATAATTTTTATATTCCTTTGGGGAAGCTAGTTTATCACTGTTACAGACAGATGAAAATTCCACCTGGATCTCCTTTTGATTACATGTAAACTTAAAGGAATCTTAAAAGACTAACCAATTACACCTCTGTTTCCAGACTGTTTGACATAAGATGTGCATGCATGTCTGTGCATTTGTGTGCTTTTTATGCTTATATGTTTTTTTCAGTTTTACAGGAGTGAACAGGAAGAGCAGAAGCTAGAATAAGCAAAATAAATACACACATAGAATGGATAAAGCGTTAAAAGCGATATAAGAAGAGGAAGAAGACCTTGGACACAAGCCACTGACCAATATTCACAAGATACCAACTGACTGGAGAAGCCATACTGGGCATGCAAGTGCTTTTTTGAGGAAATAAAAGTATTTACTTACTATTTGTTAGTGATACCATGAATTCTTATGCTGTATAGCATTGTATGTAAGCTAATAAGTTAAATGTTGCATACATTTAATGGTAGAAAAAAAAAGTAATGTCGAATGTGAAGCTATGCCATAGGTCTGGGTGTGCTTAGAATTGTGTTATCTTTATAGTTTTATGATCACTACGCATTTATCTACTACATAGCAGGGCTACCTAGCCACTATGTACAGCTACCTGGCTATGGTTGTGGGCACTTAACATGATACCACAATGATAAAAACCCATGCACAGTGATAAAACCCTATGCATGATATTGGTTATTAACGACAGGTTAATTATTACATGATGGTACTGCACACAAATTTTACCTATTTTGTTATGGTAGAGTAAATATTCGTATGTTAGTTGGATTGTGAGAGGTTAGAGGATGAAGCAGGATGCATTTTATGAATAGTTTACAGGTTTGTTAAATTAGGTAAGACAGTGCAAGGTTAGGGAGTTTGAGGGTGATGAAGTATATCCTTTATTACCATATTGCTTAGGTAAGAGTTAGCTAAATCAAGTTAAAATAAATCATATCAGGGGAAGTTACAAGACTACCTAAATAAAGTGGGATGCATTTGACTGAAAATTTATCAGTTTGTTAGGTTAAGTTGGATTGATAAAAGGTACATTTGGGGAGGATAAATAAATAAATGGATAGGCTTCCCTAAAAATCTTAGCCAGATTACATTTGGTTGGTTTCTTGCTTATAGCAAATTTTGTAGCATAAAGGTAGATTTACTAGTCCACCTATTTTTTCTGAAAAGGCTCCCAATATTATGCAGCAAATGTAGTGAAGCTGAACAAGCTGGTAATGTGAGTTATGACAATCCACATCACTTGCTCATTAGTATACCTATTCAGTAGCTACTTAAAAGGAAATAAAGAAGGTTGGTACCTGTTTTGGCTTTACAAAATGATAGGTACAGCCAAGTAAGACAGGATGTGTACAATGCAAGCAAAATTGTGATGTGCTCTGTTTTCATTTTACTGTAACTTTTGTGAAAATCTGGATATTCAAGGTGTGACATGGTGTGTTGGGCAAGAACTGAATATTAATATTAAATAATAATTAATTAATTAATTAATATTAAAAGTAATTAATTCAATAATAATATTTTTTTTGTTTTTAATTAATATATCTTGGCAAATTAAATATTCTTTGTTAATTTTAAGTTAGATAAGGTAATGAACATCCTTCTTGGTCACTAAATTCTATGGTAGTTTATTTTTTGTTAGGTGCTTAGTAGGTTGTTAAAAAATCTTTGGTCACTGTACAGTAAAATCCCTCTTATCCGGCATCACCGGGACTGCCGACATGCTGGATACTTGAATAGAAATGAAATTATGTCCACAATCACCACCCTACACTCACGCATCTTACCATAACAAAGATCAGCTGATCTTAATCAGCAGCTGATCTGATCAGCTGCTTAAGTGTAAGCACAACATGCTTCCTCTTTTCTACAACTTTAGGCATGATGAAGGCGTCAGGCGATAAACAGTGCACACGCGGGACTGAGTCACTGAGTAAAGACAGTGCAGTGGGCCGCGGTTGGCGCAAAGCAGTGCGCTCTGGTGGCGAGGGGTCAAAGTATGCTTCGCGTGGGAATTTTAATCAATTTTATGAGTACACATTGATTTTTTATTGATTTTAAGGCTTGGGGAAAAATGTGCTGGATACTTGAAGCTGCCGGATACTCGAATGCCGGATGAGAGGGATTTTACTGTATTACCTGTTGTACAGTATATTATGTAATTTAGGTTAGTTATTAAGTTCTTGGTTTTATTAAAAAATCTTTCTTGGTCACATTATCCCCCCTCTCTCTCTCTCTCTCTCTCTCTCTCTCTCTCTCTCTCTCTCTCTCTCTCTCTCTCTCTCTCTCTCTCTCTCTCTCAGGCTAACTTTTGTGTTTCATTGGCAGCTTCAGAAAGCTGGCAGCCTTGGATAGCAGTGTGGCAGTTCCAAAGCACCTCAATCAACAACTTATAAGTGAGTAGCTTTACCTACAGTATATGAAGAAGTCATTATCATGTAAGAATTCAGCAACTAGTGACAGCCTGTATGTCTTCTGATAGCATGGCACAGACAATATTCTTCAGGCAGTGAGACATTGCAAACCAAGTTAGCACACATGATAAATATTAATGCATCATTTGATGATACATAGATAATTCTACAGATCAGGTCTTCTCTTGAGCTATAACCCACAATTTCTGCCAAAATCAACTATATCTGTGAAGAGTATGAATGTCACAACCCTTTGTGCAATTGCATTAATGCCTGCCTCTGTAGCTGCACACCATTGTGGTTTCAAGTAAACGAGTTTTCTCCTTGAAGGTAATGCCTAACACATTTATTTTATGCAATGCACACACACAAACACACACACACACACACTATAATAATGACTTAATATGCAGATATGTAGAGAAGCTCTTTTGCATGGCCAGTTGACTAACATTTTAATAAATTTTTACCCAAATATTAGCACCATTAGGAGGAGGCAGTAGACACCTGCCGAAACAATAATTACTCCCAGTGAGGTCTAAAGCACTGTTCAGGGGGTGCTGTGAACTTATCATTAAACCCAGCTGTGACCTCACTGAATGTTTCCCTTTGTGTCTCACAACACAAGGGGGCAGTCACAGCCTGACCTCTAAAGACAACTCTCTTCCTCCACACAAAACTACAAGCACCTAATAACACACACACCCTTCACTCAAATATTTTAAAATCATCATGGCGACTCCTACACCAGCCTCGGAGTCCCCATCTGGGGAGGGGACCATAAATGTCCCCAGGTCGGACTGCCTTTCTGTCGACGACCCTAAGTGTCTTGACACCCCCCTCAACTTTTTCTTCATTAACTTTTGCAACATTCGCAGTCTAAGATCTAATTTTCAATCTGTAGAACACCACCTCTCCTCTTCTAAACCTCATCTTTTTTTCCTCACTGAAACTCAGGTGTCTGAGGCAACTGACAGTAGCCCCTTTTCTGTTCCCTCCTACTTTCTCTATCCTCATTTTTGATCCAAAGCTGGATGCTGTGTTTATGTGCGCAATAACTTAACCTGCTCTCGTGCCCACGCTCTTGAATCTTCCGAGTTTTCCACCATCTGGCTACGACTACAGAGTCACTCTCATACTAAATTTATCTGTGCTGTATACCTCTCTCCTAACTCCTCTGACTATAAGAAATTATTTGACTACTTAACTTCCAAAGTAGAGCACATTCTGACTCTCTTCCCTTTTGCAGATATCTCCATTCTTGGAGACTTCAATGTTCACCACCAGCTTTGGCTTTCCTCTCCCTTCACTGACCATCCTGGTGAACTAGCCTACAACTTTGCTATCCTCCATGACCTAGAGCAATTGGTGCAACACCCTACTCGTATTCCTGACCGTCTTGGAGATACGCCCAACATTCTTGACCTTTTCCTGACCTCTAATCCTTCTGCTTATGCTGTCACCCTTTCTTCTCCGTTGGGCTCCTCCGATCACAATCTCATATCCTTATCTTGTCCTATCACTCCAATACCTCCTCAGGATCCCCCTAAGCGAAGGTGCCTCTGGCGTTTTGCCTCTGCTAGTTGGGGGGACCTGAGGAGGTATTTTGCTGATTTTCCTTGGAATGACTACTGCTTCCGTGTCAGAGACCCGTCTTTGTGTGCTGAGTGCATAACAGAGGTGATAGTGTCTGGCATGGAGGCATACATTCCTCACTCTTTTTCTCGTCCTAAACCTTCTAAACCTTGGTTTAACACAGCTTGTTCTCATGCTATACATGATAGAGAGGTGGCCCACAAAAGGTACTTAAGCCTTCCATCACCAGAATTTTATGCACTTTATATTTCTGCCCGGAACCATGCCAAGTCTGTTCTCCAACTAGCCAAAAACTCCTTCATTAACAGAAAATGTCAAAACCTTTCAAGATCTAACTCCCCTCATGATTTCTGGCATCTAGCCAAAAAATATCTCTAATAACTTTGCTTCTTCTTCTTTCCCTCCTCTATTTCAACCAGATGGCACCACTGCTATCACATCTATTTCTAAAACTGAACTCTTTGCTCAAACCTTTGCTAAAAACTCAACCTTGGACGATTCTGGGCTTGTTCCTCCCTCTCCTCCACCCTCTGACTACTTCATGCCACCTATTAAAATTCTTCACAATGATGTTTTCCATACCCTCGCTGGCCTAAACCCTCGGAAGGCTTATGGACCTGATGGGGTCCCTCCTATTGTTCTCCGAAACTCTGCCTCCGTGCTTGCACCTTGCCTAGTCAAACTCTTTCAGCTCTGTCTGTCAACATCTACCTTTCCTTCTTGCTGGAAGTTTGCCTACATTCAACCTGTTCCTAAAAAGGGTGACCGTTCTAATCCCTCAAACTACCATCCTATTGCTTTAATTTCCTGCCTATCTAAAGTTTTTGAATCTATCCTCAACAAGAAGATTCTTAAACATCTATCACTTCACAACCTTCTATCTGTTCGCCAGTATGGGTTCCGTCAAGGCCGCTCTACTGGTGATCTTCTGGCTTTCCTTATTAAGTCTTGGTCATCCTCTTTTAGAGATTTTGGTGAAACTTTTGCTGTTGCCTTGGACGTATCAAAAGCTTTTGATAGAGACTGGCACAAAGCTTTGATTTCCAAACTACCCTCCTACGGTTTCTATCCTTCTCTCTGTAACTTCATCTCAAGTTTCCTTTCTGACTGTTCTATTGCTGCTGTGGTAGAAGGTCACTGTTCTTCTCCTAAATCTATTAACAGTGGTGTTCCTCAGGGTTCTGTCCTGTCACCCACTCTCTTCTTATTATTCACTAATGATCTTCTAAACCAAACTTCTTGTCCTATCCACTCCTACGCTGATGATACCACCCTGCACTTTTCCACGTCTTTCCATAGACGTCCAACCCTTCAGGAGGTAAACATATCACGCAGGGAAGCCACAGAACGCCTGACTTCTGATCTTTCTAAAATTTCTTATTTGGGCAGAGCAAACTTGGTATTGTTCAATGCCTCAAAAACTCAATTCCTCCATCTATCAACTTGACACAACCTTCCAGACAACTATCCCCCTCTTCTTCAATGACACTCAACTGTCCCCCTCTTCTACACTGAACATCCTCGGTCTGTCCTTTACTTATAATCTGAACTGGAAACTTCACATTTCATCTCTAGCTAAAACAGCTTCTATGAAGTTAGGCGTTCTGAGACGTCTCCGCCAGTTTTTCTCACCCCCCCAGCTGCTAACTCTGTACAAGGGCCTTATCCGTCCATGTATGGAGTATGCTTCACATGTCTAGGGGGGATCTCACTCATACTGCTCTTCTAGACAGGGTGGAATCAAAAGCTTTTCGTCTCATCAACTCCTCTCCTCTAACTGACTGTCTTCAGCCTCTCTCTCACCGCCGCAATGTTGCATATCTAGCTGTCTTCTACTGCTATTTTCATGCTAACTGCTCTTCTGATCTTGCTAACTGCATGCCTCCCCTCCTTCCGTGGCCTCGCTGCACAAGACTTTCTTCTTTCTCTCACCCCTATTCTGTCCACCTCTCTAATGCAAGAGTTAACCAGTATTCTCAATCATTCATCCCTTTCTCTGGTAAACTCAGGAACTCCCTGCCTGCTTCTGTATTTCCACCTTCCTATGACTTGAATTCCTTCAAGAGGGAGGTTTCAAGACACTTATTCATCAATTTGTGACCACTGCTTTGATCCTTTTATGGGACTGACATTTCAATGGGCATTTTTTTTTATTAGATTTTTGTTGCCCTTGGCCAGTGTCCTTCCTACATAAAAAAAAAAAAAAAAAAAAAAAAAAAGGAAATTGGTAAGAACATCTGTGCACTAAATTGGCTGATGAAACATTCAAAAGGAAATTGGTAAGAACAAGTTGTATGATCTTAGAGATAAGAAATTGTATTATGAAGTGTTTTGATGCTTCTATTATTTATTGTAGACAGTTCTAGATACTTTGAATATAGATGTCAGATTATTTTTTCATGCAGAAGAACAGTATATTTTAAGGTATTTATGATGCTCTTCTTATTTATTACAGACACTGTATTTGTCATCTTTAGGAAAGCACAGCCTTGGAGACAGTTTGTAGGATTTTTAAAAAGCTTGAGAGCAGTGGTGTGGGGTAATCAGACAGCTTGAAGGGAAAGAAGGGAAAGCTAGCATTTACTGATCCTCCTATCTGCAAAGTTGTCATCAGTAAGTATACAGAATTGTTTATTTACAACATTAAGTAGTAAGAAAATATTTTGCTGTGGTTGACAGTAAAACCTCACAAAGGCAAAATCATCCAAAGTGGAAGATGAAATTAGTGAGGCCCTAAAGCATTCCCTAAAAAGAAGAGTTGGCCCAAAGTATAATGTAAGCAGTGAATTTAATTTGCTCTGTTTTGCTATTCCCTCAACTTTATCACTTATAATTTTAGATAATAAAGAATATGCATTTGGTATTAAAACAGCACCTCAATGTGCATCTCATCCCCTTCACCATTCTGCTTTTCACTCCACTTGTACATGCACCCATACTCCATCATATGCACACTCTCAATGGTCTTGCCCTATCATCTATCACTCTACCTGCTCCTCTCAGGTAATTCATTTCCACTGCACACATTCTTGACTGCTCTTCCCTATTTCTAGCCCATGTTTCTAGAGCTGTGCACTATTGTTGATAGGGTAGACCTGTTTTTTAAACATCTCTTAAGACCCCTATAAAAACATTCCTCATTTTCATATGCTTTGCAATAACTTTTGATTCCTTCTCATAAATGTCTACACTCTCAACCTAACATCATATGTTTCTTCCCACAGGAACCTGAGCCTAAGAGACACAAGTGTTTAGTACAAGGGTCATCAGATTCTGATGACTAGCCACAGTTGAAATAAGGGCAGATGCCAAGATGCACAGTGCCCTGCAGTATGAGGCAATCCACCTGCACACTCCTGTCCTCATCCTTCCAGCTCTGTGCCAGTGCCAATTCTACTTCACTCCAAAGTATCACTGATTTCCCTCTTCTCATGTACTAGGTGAAATTTATATTCTTTTTAAAATTTGTAATATATTTTAAAATTTATTTTATTTCTGCACTGTTACCAGGAGAGGCGCAGAGATCATTCTTTCTTTACCATGCACTATAAGGCACTCTCTCTCTCTCTCTCTCTCTCTCTCTCTCTCTCTCTCTCTCTCTCTCTCTCTCTCTCTCTCTCTCTCTCTCTCTCTCTCAAGTTAGGGAAGATGTTCCTTTCCCTGAATGTTTTGTTTTTGCCTGTGCTTTACCTAGTGTCCCTACTTTTCCAAATGTGGCTATCAATTAGTGGCATTTGATAAAGGATATATCTGCAGCAAGAAGGTAAAGTTTAGTAATAAGAATATCAGTCATCCCTTTCCTAAACTATTGAGCAAACTCTCAGTTGCATGTCTAACTTTGTTACACTTGAATAGTTAGGCAATAATAAAAACACCTAATTATATTTATTCTGAGTATCTGACTCACATCTATAGTTTAAAAGTAAAGAATAAAAAAAATAATAAAGCACATAGTAGATGCTTTGAATCTTTTATTCAATATTTTTTTTTTTAACTAAGGATCCCCTGAATTTTTGACAAATGTAATTATTTCTATTATTGCCTAATTATGGAACAGTATTTTAGAAAGTGTTGGACATGCAAATGAGAGTTTGCTCAACAGTTAAAGGAAGGGATGACTGATATTAATTTATTTGAACTGCATATTTTTTTACTTTTTTAATGTTGGTCTTTAATTTTCAAAACTGATATGCTTTACTTAACCCCATGGTGTAAGGTGTCTGTTCTTATTTGATGAATACCAATATGCAGAAAATGTTAGTTAAATAAAAGCTGCAATTCTTGTTATATATTTATGGCCTACAAGGAATGTACTATTTTTGATAATATATATATATATATATTTATGGCGCATGTGAAATGCATTATTTTTGTCAACACTTTATGCCCTTCCTGGAATGTACAATATTTGTTAATACATATCAGTGCTCCTGGAATGTATTTTTGTTAATATATACTAATTTATGGCCTACTTGGAATGTACTATTTTTGTTAATACATATTTTATACCCTTCCTTGAATATATTATTTTTGTTAATATACATTCAAACCATTCTTAGAATGTACTTATTTTGTTGATATATATTTATGGCCTTCATGAAATGTACTATTTTTAATATATACTATTTATACCCAACCTTGAATGTACTATTTTTTTGTTAATATGGGCTATTTGTGCACTATCTGATTATGTACTATTTCTGTTTCTTAATACATATATCTTACTGAGAGTATATTATTTTTGATATAATAAATTTCTCTATATTAACAGCTGCTTTGAATATAGACCTTTCATTATCATCACAATGACATTAACTAAAAGTGCTATGTAAGTAGTTAGGAGGTGACTTTTTCATGTACATTTCTATGTGGTTTTCACGTTATTTCTGGTCTACAGATCTATGTTGATTTCACACTATATGTAACATTACTGCAACGATGGTGCAATATGATGATCACGTGGTGACCACGTAGATGTGTTTGCTGGGTTGGAGCTCAAGGCCATTCATCTGAGTCTGGCTCACTTTGCAGCATACTTTCACAGCAAGACAGTGGTGGTGTTCTCAAACAATGCCAAAGCCCTGTCGTACCTGGCCAAAGGAGGCAGGACTCGTTCCAGGATGCTCAATGAGGAGGCACAAGGGATCCTTCAATAGGTAGAAGATCATGCCATTCAGATCCTAACCCAGTTTATGAACGGGTTGTCCAATGTCCTGGCAGACTGCCTCAGCAAACAGGCATATACTTTCCACAGAATGGACACTTCATCAGAATGTCTGCAGTCAGCTCTTGAGGCTTTGGAGTTATCCAATCGTGGATTTGTACACATCAAGGCTCAACTCTCAACTTCCAAATCTCATTTCTCTGTTCCAAGATCCAATGGAAATAGTCAAGGATGCTTTCCTGTACAGCTGGAATCATTAGGAATTGTACACCTTTTCCCCCTTCCCGCTGATCAGGAAGGTTCTCAACAAGCTGAGGTTTACCTGTCATGCCAACCTCATCCTGATTGCACCATTCTGTCCATAGAGAGAATGGTTTCTAGATCTTAAACAGGCCTCAGTGGACACTCCTTGGCACCATCTGCAGCACAGAGACTTTCTTTGTTAGCCACACGCTTGCAAGTTCCATTAGGCTCTACCCATGCTACGTGAAAACTGTCAAGTGAGTCCTCAGACACCGAGGCTATTCTTCTGGAGTTATGAAATGGCAAAATGGCAAAATCTAAATGACCTCCTACACTTATGAACTACCAATATAAGTGGAAGAGGTTCAGAGATGCAAGAAGGAGGGTCACACTGTCTCGAATTCTTCCTGCCATAAATTTGCTGATTTTTTTGTCTTTCTAAGACAACAGTGCAATCTGTCAGTTACCACTATTAAAAAAAAAAAGAAATGGTCCTCATGGCCTTAACCCATTCCTTCTTCAAACCTTTACACTAGTCATCCATACATGATTTGATAAGGAACAGCCAAGAGATTTGGTGATGGAGTTGAAAAAAACCTGTTTAAAAAATCCAACCCACTTTTTTTTGGGGTGTTTTATTGTTTTTAAGTTTTATATCTTTTCTGTTTTATTCTTCATATTTATATGTAAATCAGTTTAAATAAACAATTGAGAACTAATCTAAGAGTGAAAGAAAAATTTGAATTTTTTTTTCATGTAGGAGGGGGACTGGCCAAGAGCAACAAAAATATAATAAAAAAAGGTAAAAAAAATACAGGATAAGTGTGTTGAAATCTCCCTCCTGAAAGAGTCTAAGTCACTGGAAAGAGGAAATACAGAAGCAGGCTGGGAGTTCCAAAGTTAACCAGAGAAAGGGATGAATGATTGAGATTAGAGAGGTGGACAGAATAGAGGTGAGCGGCAAGGCTGTGGGAGGAGTCAGAAGAGCCATTTGCATGAAAATAACAGTAAAAGATAGCAAGAGATGCAACATTGCAGTGATGAGAGAGACTGAAGGCAGTCAGTTAGAGAGGAGTTGATAAGTCAAAAAGTTTTTTATCCTACCTTGTCTAAAACAGTGGTATGGAAACTCCCCAATACATGTGAAGCATACTCCATACATGGATGGATAAGGCCCATGTACAGAGTTAGCAGCCAGGGGGTGAGAAAAACTGGCAGAGACAACTCAGTATGCCTTAACATCATAGAAGCTGTTTTAGCTAGAGATGAGATGTGGAGTTTCCAGTTTAGGCTATAAGTAAAGGGGAGACTGAGGATGTTAAGTGTAGAAGAAGGGGCCAGTTGAGTGTAACTGAAGAAGAGGGGATAGCTGTCTGAAAGGTTGTGTCAAATTGATAAGTGGAGGAATAAAGTTTTTTGAGGGACTGAACAATACTAATTTTGCTCTGCCCCAATCAGAAATATTAGAGAGCCCAGAAGTCAGGTGTTCTGTGGCTTCCCTGTGAGAGCTGTTTACTTCCTGTAGGGTTGGATGTCTATGAAAAGATGTGGAAAAGTGCAGGGTGGTATCATCAAAGTAGGGGTGAATAGGACCAGAAGTTTGGTTTAGAAGATCATTAATGAATAACAGGAAGAGAGTGAGTGACACGACAGAACCCTGAGGAACACCACTTGTTAACAGATTTAGGAGAATAGTGACCATCTACTACAGCAGCAACAGAATGGTCAGAAAGGAAATTTGAGATGAAGTTACAGAGAGGAGGATAGAAGCTGTAGGAGGGTAGTTTGGAAATCAAAGCTTTCAGCCAGACTATCAAAAGCTTTTAATATGCCTAAGGCAGCAGCAAAAGTTTCACCAAAATCTCTAAAAGAGGATGACCAAGACTCAGTAAGGAAAGCCACAAGATCACCAGTAGAGCGGCCTTAACAGGTAATCAGACAGAAGGGTATGAAGTGATAGATGTTTAAGAATCTTCCTGTTGAGGATAGATTCAAAACTTTAGAGAGGCAGGAAATTAATGCAATAGGATGATAGTTTGAGGGATTACAGTGGTCACCCTTTTTAGGAACAGGCTGAATTTAGGGAAACTTCCAGTAAAAAGGAAAGGTAGACAGAGTTGGAAGAGTTTGACTAGGCAAGGTGCAAGCACAGTGGCATAATTTTGGAGAACAATGGGAGGGACCCCATCAGGTTTGTAAACTTTCTGAGAGTTAAGGCCAGCGAGGACACAGAAAAGATCATTGCAAAGGATTTTGATAGGTAACATGAAATAGTCATCAGAGGATGGAGGAAAGGGAGGAACAAGCCCTGAATCATCCAAGGTAGACTTTTTAGCAAAGGTTTGAGCAAAGAGTTCAGCTTTAGGGATAGATGTGACAGCAGTGGTGCCACCTGGTTGAAATAAAAGAGGGAAAGAAGAAGAAGCAAAGTTATTGGCTAGGGGAGTTAGATCTTGAAAGATTTTAACACTTTTTTCTAATGAAGAACAAACACTTGTTTAGGTCATGCTGATACAGGCTGGCCTGGTTGGACAAAGCGTGTGTTAACTTGTGCTTTACAGGAAATGAACTTGTCAGACTTGACTACTTTTACATTTTTTTATGTATGTGTACATATACGGACCTTAATTATCAACATGATACAGAACTAAATTTTGATATGTAAAATATTTTTAAAAACCTAAAAAAAAACCCACCTGGCTGTTTTTTATTTATTTATTTTTTTTTTGGGGGTGGGTGAGTTTTTTTTTTTTTTTTTTTATATCAACCTTGGTTGGTGAGCTTTATGCCCTGTCGTGGGTCACAGCCATGCAAGGGGAGGATTTAATTTTGTCTTACCTTCCTCAATTTGTGGCAAAAACAGAAACAGCCATTAAGTCCATTCCTAGGGAGCTTCGGCTACATAGTCTTTCCTTGTTTGTGAGACAGGAAGATGAGGAACATCTGCTTTTTTCCTGTGAGATCTTTAAACAGGTATCGTCAGGTGACTTCCTCATTGTCCAGTTCCAGGAATCTTTTTGTGTTAGCACAGGAACCCAAATGGCCAATGTCTAAGATGGCAATCTCCTTTTTCTTTTGGGATACAATTAAAACGGCCCACAAGTCTATTCCTGAAGCCTTATGCCTTTTGTTTAAGATCCAGGCTCATGACATTGGGGGCATCACCACATTTATGCTTCTCTGGAGGAACAGGTCCATTCTTCCATCTTAGAAGCAGCCTGCTGGAAGACCTGTTTCATGTTTGTGGACTACTACTTACGAGACATTCAGAGGCAAGAGGGAGATGTCTTTGCCTTGGGACCAGTAGTTGCTGCTGGGGACTTGGTAGCTTAACTCCCCTCTCAGCACATCCATCTTTCAGGACAGCAATTGCCTAAGTGTCAGGGTCTGGTTAATTGGTGTCATGACAGTTTCTGTGGCTTGGAATCCCAAAAGGACACCACCCTCTTACAATAGTATAATGATTGGAAATTTACTGGAGCACTTCCTTGTGCCTTCCTTGCATCCCCTACACCTACAATGGTTTGAGTTACTGACAGGTGGTGACCAAAGGACACTGTGGCTCAAGGCCCCATGTTGCCAATGGTTCCCCTAGACCATCATGGAGGAAGCCATTAGTCCATACCTTCGGCCATGATGCAGCCTCCTGGAGGAAGCCAGTAGTCCATACCTTCAGCCATGATGCAGTCTCCTTGATACTCTCTCATGTCTCAGGATCCTAACTCTAGGTGAGACTTAATAGAGTCATAATGTGGACCATTTACTCTTTGTCGTATTCCACTCCTATAGCATATCCCCGCTCTGCCATGCATCAAGAAAGAATGATGGTTTCAGCTGAGGGAGGCAGAGTTGCCAATAAGTTACCAGATCGTCATAGGGTGGAATACGAATTAATTTGTTTTGAATGTGGGATTAAATGGCTGGGTGGTGAGAAGCATTGTAAATGCTAATATAAGAAGCATGTATGTGAAAATGTATTTTATTTCTGAAAATGATA
>NC_087166.1:15492500-15520000 GCF_035594125.1 Scylla paramamosain
TTCCCATCTCCATTACATGGCATGTGTGTGTGTGTGTGTGTGTGTGTGTGTATTTACCTAGTTGTATTTACCTAGTTGTGAAATACAGGACAAGAGCCACACTAGGCTTGTGCCGTCCCGTCTCCATATCTACTTTTATCTAGATTTTCTTTAAATTTATGAATTGTTTTTACACACACAGTCTCATCCTTAAGTTCATTCCACACTGTTATACTTCTGTGTGGGAAGCTATGTTTCTTGATGTCTCTTCTGCAAACACTCCTTTTCAATCTCCTTCCATGTCCTCTTGTGTCTCTCGTATCTGGTATCAGAGGTCTTCTCTGTCCAACTTTTCCATTCCTTCCAATATTCTATATATTGCTATCAAATCACCTCTTTCCCTCCTTTTTTCTAGTGTAGTCAGGCCCAATCTCTTCAACCTTTCCTCATAACTATACTATCTTAAGCTTACAGGGATTTTAGTTGCAGCTCTCTGGATTCTTTCTAACTTTCTTGTATCCTTTTTCAAACTTGGCGACCACACTAATGCTGCGTATTCCAATCTCGGATGTATCATCATTGTTATCAGTTTTTTTTATCATATCTTCATCAATATAGGAGAATGATATCTTGATGTTTCTCAGCAGATTATATGTTTCTACTATAATTTTGTTTATGTGCTTCCCTAATGATAAATTATCAGTAATAATTACTCCTAGGTCTTTCCTTCTGATCTTATAGAGATTTCCTCATTCACTAAGTAACAGTTGCCAACCGATCTTTTCACACTTTTCCAAACCTCACCACACTACATTTTTTAGCATTAAACTCAATGTTCCACCTCAATGACCATTCATTAATCTTAATTAAGTCCTGATTTAAAGCACTGCAATCCTCTTCATTCATTAATTTCCTCATAATCTTAGTGTCATCAGCGAAAAGTTCATGTAACTTTCTACACCTTCTGTCATATCATTCACATAAATTGCAAACATAATAGGTGCAAGTACCGAACCTTGTGGGACTCCACTTATTACCGTTCTCCAGTTCGACCTGCTGCCTTTAATTACTGTCCTCATCATGCATCTCTCTTCTCATTCATTTCATTTCTCATTCATGTACTCATCATGCATCTCTCTTCTCATTCATTTCATAGCATTCACTCTCCATCTTCCCATCCACTTTAACAGTCATCCACCGAGTCCTCTAATTTTTTCCAATTTCCATATTAGTCTTCTGTGCGGAACTTTATCAAATGCTTTTCTCTGATCTAAGTATATGCAGTCGGCCCATTCATCTCTCTCTCTTGCACTATATCTATTACTCTTGAGCAGAAACTTATCAAATTCATAACACAAGATCTTCCTTTTCTGAAACCAAACTGTTTCTCTGTTATCACCTTGTTGTCCTCTATGTATTTCACCCATCTGTTCTTGATGATCTTTTCACAAATCTTCACCACCACACTTGTGAGTGATACAGGTCTATAATTTAATGGATCTTCTTTACTTCTGGGTTAGTTGCTTTAAGGGAAATAAGTGAGTTATTATTGGCTGTATGCCCTGGCCTATTTATAAAGTAGTCTGCCATTAAGTGTAGTAGTGAATTACACACTACACCCAGGGAAGTGACTCCTTGGCTGTACAAGTGTACAAGTCAAGTTTTGTGCACAGTGAACAGTGACTGACCCTCCTGTGCATTCATGGCCACTCTTCCATTTTGTAACAGTTTCTTGTATCTTTTGTTAGCGTCCCTGTTTGTTTCAAATGCTACTGTGGGTTGAGGCAGTTCAGCCATAGAGGACTTAAGCTCCATAGTAAACTTTACTCCCTCCCCAGGCCCTGACAAGGCCTGTTGCTCAGAAGGCAGTAAATGATACTACTCAGCTTGAGATTATAACACTCTGTTGGGCAGTGGGAGGACTGTCACAGTGGGTGAATGTCCAACGGTGTATTACACTTCAATCATACGTGTGTTATTGTGTTAACTGTTTTTCCTAGACATGGTTGTCAATTCTTCTGCGGCTGTAGGTGTTAAGTACTGTCTGGAATTTTTCCCTTGTCTGTGGGTAGGTAAAACAGACTGGCAACCTCAAATTAGTGTGACCTGGACTTACGACAGTTGTGAGAAGGGTGCAGGAGTCATAAGGAAACTTGTACACCAATAATAACTCACTTATTTCCCTTAAAGCAACTAACCCAGCTACCTAGTATCCCGCCTTAGTCTCCGGTAAATACTGGAGCACGTCTCTGTATGTCTGCTCCTTCCAACAACAGGGTAACGTCTGGCATGGGAAAGTGCTCCAACTGTCTTCCCGGGCTGCTGCTAAAGGAAGGGGAAGGGTGACACACACACACACACACACACACACACACACACACATAGCTAGGGAGGAGAAGGAAACGGCATGGAATAGATGGCGGAGGAAAAATATGCAGGAGCTATGGCAAAACTACACAACTACAAGAAATGAATATGTAAGGGTTATTAGAGAAGAAAGGAAAAATTATGAGAAAGATGTTATGGACAAATGCAAAGAGGAACCAAAACTATTCTTCAGATATGTGAACAGCAAAATGAAAAAATAGAGAAGGAATAAGCAGATTGAAGGTGAATGGTCAAATGTGTGAGGATCTGGCTAAATTGGCAGAGATAATGAAGAGGAGTTTTCAATCAGTATTCACAAAAGAGAGAACATTTGTGTGGCAGAGTGAGATGAGTGAAGAAATGGGTCTGGGGGAAATCCAAGTGACTGAAGAGGATGTCCAGAAACAGATGGAGGGATTAGATGTTAGGAAGGCCCCTGGACCTGATGGAGTGTCAGGATGGATACTAAAAGATACTAAAAGAATGCAATCAGCAGTTGACATGGGTAAAACATAATATTATTGAGAGCTCCCTAATTGAAAGTAGTCCCAATTGAATGGAAGAGAGCCAACATAGTGCCAATCTACAAAGGTGGTAGTTAAGAGGAGCCCTTAAACTATAGACCTGTGTCTCTAACAAGTGTGGTGTGCAAAATGTGTGAAAGATTGGTGAAGGATAAATGATGCAGTACCTAGAAGGAAATGAAGTGATAATAAAGCAACAATTTGGATTTAGGAGAGGGAGATCGTGTGTTACAAACTTACTGAGTTTTATTCTAGAGTGGTGGATATAATGCAAGAAAGAGATGGATGGGCAGATTGTGTTTATTTAGACCTGAAGAAGGCCTTTGATAAAGTGCCACACAGGAAATTGTTGTGGAAGTTGAAGCATAATGGTGGATTCAAGGCTAAGTTGAATATTAAAAGATATGGAGATGGGACAGCACGAGCATAGCTCTTTTCCCATAAAGCACAACTAGGTAAATACACACAGGCACACACACACACACACACACACACACACACACACACACACACACACACACACACACACACACACACACACACACACACACACCAATCAATGGAAAATTAAAAAGTAGAGATGAAATAAGCACAGTAAAAGGTGGAGAAGAGACAGTGGAAGACCCAAAAGAGGTGACTGAAGTGTTTAAGAGATACTTCCACTCTGTGGAAAATTATTTCAGAGGTGAGAGGACAGCATTAGAAAAAGGGACTGACCTAAAGGAGATTAAAATATCAGTAGAAGAAGTAAAGAGCTGGATGTAAGGAAAGCAATGGGTCCTGATGGTGTATTGAGTTGGATTTTAAAAGAGTGTAGCTCACAATTAGTCTCAGTGCTGCACAATATAATTAGCACCACCCTGGTAAAAGGTAGAGTACCCATAGACTGGAAACAGGTGGATATTACCCCAATCCACTAGACCAGAAGTAAAGAAGATCCATTAAATTATAGACCTGTATCACTCACAAGTGTGGTGGTGAAGATTTGTGAAAAGATCATCAAGAACAGATGGGTGAAATACATAGAGGACAACAAGGTGATAACAGAGAAACAGTTTGGTTTCAGAAAAGGAAGATCTTGTGTTATGAATTTGATAAGTTTCTGCTCAAGAGTAATAGATATAGTGCAAGAGAGAGAGATGAATGGGCCGACTGCATATACTTAGACCAGAGAAAAGCATTTGATAAAGTTCCACACAGAAGACTAATATGGAAATTGGAAAAAATTAGAGGACTCGGTGGATGACTGTTAAAGTGGATGGGAAGATGGAGAGTGAATGCTATGAAATGAATGAGAAGAGAGATGCATGATGAGTACATGAATGAGAAATGAAATGAATGAGAAGAGAGATGCATGATGAGGACAGTAATTAAAGGCAGCAGGTCGAACTGGAGAACGGTAATAAGTGGAGTCCCACAAGGTTCGGTACTTGCACCTATTATGTTTGCAATTTATGTGAATGATATGACAGAAGGTGTAGAAAGTTACATGAACTTTTCGCTGATGACGCTAAGATTATGAGGAAATTAATGAATGAAGAGGATTGCAGTGCTTTAAATCAGGACTTAATTAAGATTAATGAATGGTCATTGAGGTGGAACATTGAGTTTAATGCTAAAAAATGTAGTGTGGTGAGGTTTGGAAAAAGTGTGAAAAGATCAGTTGGCAACTGTTACTTAGTGAATGAGGAAATCTCTATAAGATCAGAAGAAAAGACCTAGGAGTAATTATTACTGATAATTTATCATTAGGGAAGCACATAAACAAAATTATAGTAGAAACATATAATCTGCTGAGAAACTTTTTTGTTGCCCTTGGCCAGTGTCCTTCCTACATAATAATAATAAAAAAAAAATACCACTCTTCTTGACAGGATGGAATCAAAAGCTTTTTCATCTCATCAACTCCTCTCCTCTAATTGACTATCTTCAGCCTCTCTCTCATCACCGCAGTACTGCATCTCTAGCTGTCTTCTACCACTATTTTCATGCTAACTGCACTTCTGATCTTGCTAATTGTATGCCTCCCTTCCTCCTGCAGCCTTGCAGCACAAGACTTTCTTCTTTCTCTCACCCTTATTCTGTCCACCTCTCTAATGCAAAAGTTAATCAGTATTCTCAATCATTCATCCCTTTCTCAGGTAAACTCTGGAACTCCCTGCCTGCTTCTGTATTTCCACCTTCCTATGACTTGAATTCCTTCAAGAAGAAGGTTTCAAGACACTTATCCTTCAATTTTTTACTACCACTTTGGGCCCTTTTCTGGGACTGGCATCTCAGTGGGCTTTTTTTTTCTTATTGGATTTTTGTTGCCCTTGACCAGTGTCCCTCCTACATAAAGAATAAATAAATAAATAAGTAAACAAATAAATTTGAAAAAATAAAAAATAAATAAATATATATATATATATATATATATATATATATATATATATATATATATATATATATATATATATATATATATATATATATATATTTACAGTTTTCCATATCATACATAACAAATCAAGAGACAATTACAAAATAAAACCTCAAGTTATGTATAATTTCTAAATAGCACCACACCAGGTGTGGTTCTAGTAAAAGAACTATGTTCTTTTACTAGGAAACAGAATCTCTAAATATTCAACTAAACTTGAGCTATTACTTAGCATCTGATGTTTGCAATTCCTGCATAAATATTTTTACAAGGAATTACTCATGTAATTGCTGTATAGTATTCTTCATATACTTTTGTAACTAGACTTCAACAAGCAAGATTAATGATAATGAAACTTTCTTGTCTGCCAGGTAACTCAAACATGAATGATTTATCAGCCAGTTCTACATAAAGAGAAAAGCATTAAATCATACTTACATTCTCAGATTCTGGAATATGGATTCTCTCATTGTCAAAGTATGTCTCAAATTCTCCACTGGAAGTGAGGTATGAGTTTTCTGTGGCACCAGAAACTGTATGTGTGGGAAATGCCGGACTTGATAAGCTAGGACTTTGGGTAGGACTTTCTTCTGGTGTCCTCCTTTGATCTTCCTCACTCACTCCAGAGTTAATTTGTCCACTCATTTCTGCTGACAAATTCTGTATTGGAAAAAAAAAAATCTTTATCAATTTCAACTATGTATTCTTGGAAAGAATGGAAATTCAAGCAACTATGTTATTCCATGAGACTATCCCTTTCCACTGGGACTGTGAGTGTGAATGTTGTGTGAGTGAGTGTGTGCTTTATCTGGGCCACCCTATGCAGGACTGCCAGCCTGGCATATAGACAAACAGATAGAAGAGAGTAATTATCAGATATCACTATGATCAGCATACTTAACAACTTATTTTAAGGGTAATAATACACTTACATTACTGTATATACCAATTAAGAGATGTGCATGCTCACACAAGAAATGGACAACACAATTCACACAGATACTGGTGAGTAATGCAACACCACTTAATCTAGACATTGATAAGCTGCTGCCTTATCAGTACCAGATAATTCTCTTGAGAACAAAGGTCAACATTCCTAACTTTGATGGCCCACAACTCAAAAAGTACACTTTAATGAGAATGTCCTTTTAATTCAGGATGCCTCTTATGTTACTATGAAGGTAAAACATATACCTCTCCTAACTTTTTATAACAAATTTGGCTGCCTGGAAAATAACAGATTCTCTGGAAGGTATACATATCTTCAATCTTGCTTTTTATATGCACTTCCAAAGTTATAAATCCCCACCAAACATATATGAATATTTATTTCCTCTAAAGATATCTTAATAAGTCATTAAATAAGAATGTGCAGCTTAAAACAACTGACATATGTCAAATATGAAAAAAAAATTATCAAAACACATGACCTTGCACATAGGGGATAAAACATGCCCTCATTACAATTTCTTTAAACTTTTCTTAAGAGTACAATCACATTTTAATTAAATTATCACACACTTAAATCAGCAGCCTGGAAACAGGATGTTTCTATATACTACTCCCCCTCTTAGAGCCAGAAATAATAAAACATCAGACCTTATGAAATTCACATGGTAAAACTCTGATTTAACAAACCACAAGTGGCACAAGAGATGGCAGCACCACACAACGACCACCCACACCCCCATATCAACAATTGCCTACACACACATCTACAGGCTAACATATATACTCTGTCTCATGCATGAGATAATAGTGACTGACTATGACAGTGAAATAATGGAGAATGTTGACAATGTAGCCAACACAACTACGCTTCTTTCTTAACATTCACTAGTGTTAGGCAACAGAGGCACCAAACATACTGAATATCTGGGGATTTCTGGAGACCCCCTATCTTCTTATATAAATAAGGGAAAAGCCATGTCCATGTTTACAGTCATTTTATTTAATATCAAAATGCTTAGGGGTGGTCTAGCTGGTGACTTTAATAGTCTCTACGGGGGGCCATGGTAAAGCTTAAGCTAGAAACAGTGGAAACATTGAAATATGCAAAACCATGTACTGGTATGGTTTGATGAAACAGCATATAAGGGATGAGTGGAAGGAGTTTGACTCTTTGTCATGAGTAGGAGAAGAGCACAGAAATATCCTCATTGCATAATGACTGTACAATGTATTGCTTTGCCTTATAAAACGACTGAATTTGGTAAAAGGCCTCACTGTAACTGTAAAGAGAATTACAAATTCTCTGATATAATGACCAAGCCTTACACTATTGCTTTAGAGAATTAGTGTATGACTGGAGGATCAAGAGGGATTGATGAATGTCTTACATGTTGATTAGATTGACTGGAGATCAACATCTAACAGTTCCTATAAAATTTCCATACTATTCCCAATTTATCATGAGTCTGGTGGTAGATATTATCTCCGCTAGGAGCTGAATGGTCAACTAACAGCACAGGTGGCCTTCAGTGATCCCTGTCAGCTATTATCTTCACTAGCAACAGCAGCAGCTTTTGTGTCTAAAGATCTTCCCAACCTCCTATATTTATTTCTGTTGGCTGTGAAGGACATAGTAGAAATTATGGAGATTATGGTGGGATGGGTTAAGCTAAAACAACAAACTAGTTTATAACACCTTGGTGAGGGAAGACCTGGTTCAATCTGTCTAGCATGGCTGCATCTGTCTAGTTTAGCAGTACTAATCAATGTAATGCATAAGCTTCTTTACCATGAAAAGAAAGTGTTCCATTATAGTTCTATAGTTTTGAAGTACAGGGGATCCTCAAGTTATGCCAGAATTCTATTCCTAAGCCATGTCATAAACTGAATTTCAGTATAAATTGGAACAAACCTGAGTACCTGCAGTATGTAACAAAAGAGAGAACAATTCCTTGCCTTTACTTCTATGATTGGCTTGCTTTATACTTGCCAATGCTCTTGGAGCTTGCCAATGCTCTTGGAAACTCACTTACTGCTTTCACATAATCATCAGCAGTTTCACCTTGCACTTTAAGGTTATGAAAATTAGCAGGACCCTTAAAGTGCATAAACCAACCCTTACTAGCTGAAAACTCATCACTTTCACTCCCTTCTCCCTTTTCACTTTTCAAGGCTTCAAATAATCTTTTTCCCTTCTGAATTAACAAAAGGCTCACTGGGATAAGCTATTGATGCTTTGTTTTCATCAGCCAAAGCAATATACAACAACCACTCCATCTCAGTAATTAGACCACGATGTTGCTTATTTCCAAGGAGCAGAACCTTTCATATGTTTCAGGATGCATTTTCTATCCTTAATAATTGTAGTTAGTCATTCAGCTTGGGCCAAGCAGTTTACTGGCCTTTCTCCCTTTTGCATCCATTTCACTATGTCTAATTTAACTTCCATAGTGATTGCTTTCCTTGAATCACTGCCATCAGAAGAATCTCCCTTGCACTTGGGAACCATAATGAAGGTCAAAAAAGGCAACACAAAGAAAAACAAATAAGTACTTATCCAAAATGGAATACAACCAAGACTGACCAACACTTCATTCCTCAGTCTATCACCACATGATGACATATTTTTTCTGCTGTGCTCGCCAACTGGTTCTTTGTATTAATTTTATTTGGATTACATAATATACATTTTTTTGTCTGCTATCTTTATTTAATCTATATAGAGTGTGATGTGGTATGTGTGTGTCAAAACCACCATAAATTGAGGACTCTCTATTGTAGTACTATCAGTAGAAATAGTACTTATTAAATAATTTCCACATAAATAGTGTTTGTGGATTGATGAATTATGCTAAGATGGAAAAGAGCTTGTGGGAGATCTCTGTCCTGCTGATGAAGAACAATCTTAAGCCTTATGAAGGGGTGGATAAGTTGATGAGTTTAAGAAGCCTTGGTCATGTTTGTGGTTTCATAATATACTATATACTAAAATGCAAACTAAGTTATGTGGCTTGTTGGGGAAAATGCATAAAAAAAATTAAGAGCATGTAATTACCATCGTATTTCATTTTCTTTGTAAGTCAGTTATCTAATTCTATACTTACCATCAAAGATGAAATATAGGAGGTTAACAGATAATGCAGTGAAGTATCCCAGACAGTAACTGACAAACAGATAAGGTACTATAGGTTTGTGGTTCATTCACCGATTTCAAGGACAAAGCTATTTCTCTCCAAAACTACTTTATGAGATGAGATGGGCTGAACCCACTAGAGACTCACAAACCCTTTTTCTAATGAATTATCTAAAATCTCAATTAAACTTTAATTTGGTTACTATAATGACTTACACAAATCTAATCTTAACAGAAACTACATAGTTATGGTCACTATCTATAGTGATTCACATTCTACTGCTAGCTTCACTGCTCAGAGGTGCCTATTTTTCAAGCTGTTGCTGAGTGGTTGAAGAATACTCACATGTTTTCTATCAATCCTATCTTCAACAGTGACTCCATCAGGAAGTTCTGAGAATAAACTTCTAAAAGACATCACCCAAAAAACTAGTCTCAACCACCATGGCTCAAGACTGATCAACTTACCTTCAACATATACACAAGAGGTTTACCTAAGCTTCCAAAAGAAGTTGCAGTGGAATTGTCTGCCAGTGCTATAGGCCAAGAACATAAAACTGATAAATAAATTAATTAATGACTATATAAATAAATATATATCATCACTATAAACTTCCAGCTCACATAAATGGGATTCAAACCACTCAAAGCAGAGATCTATATCATGATATAAATAAGAAATGTAGGATCTATCTGTCCACTAACCAAATAACAATTAATAATTTGGTGAGGAGTTCTCAAGTAACTTTTTTAAAGAAAATTATGATATTCTTTCTGTCATATCTTCAAAGCAACAAATCCGTACTTATTTTTACCCTGTCATTTTGAATATTTTGATAGTTGAGATGGCTGGCAAATTTAGAACTAAAAATATATTTTGAATGCTTAATAAGAGAAGAAATTATAAAAAAAAAAAGTTGGAGAAATGTTCCACAGAGAAATGAAAAGAAAACACAGTATAGGTCTTGTAATATAAAAGTGAAGGAGTTGAGAAGGGAAAACAAGTAAATGAAGAGATTAGCAGGAAGTCAAGTGAAAAATTTAATATTGAGTTGATTTAGCAGTAGGTGAGGAAAGAGAGACAGAAGGGGAAGGTGGGAGTATGAGAATAAAGAGAGAGGACAGAGTTCTTGTAGGCAGCATTTCAATGAATGAGAAGATAGTGGAAGCAACAATATCTAACATGGGTATAGAAGCAGATGGAGAATGAATGGTTATACAGAGAGGAGTTGGTGTGGAGGAGGTAGGAAAAGTGATAGCTAGATTAAAATGTAGCAAAACTGCAGAGATGTCATAATATGGAGGTAAAGTAATACTAAATTATGTGTTTTTACTATAAAAACTGGCATAGAGGCAAAAGAGTACCAGAGGGAGGAGGAATGCAGTTATTGTACCTTTAAATAAAGATAAAGATTATAGGATGAGTATAACAGTTACAAGGGTTAAGTTTGCTTTGTGTGCCATGAAAAGTTTACTGTATAGTCTTGAATAAGACTAATTAAAGTGACTGAGGTAAAGCTTAAAGAGAAACATGAAGGATTTAGAAAAAAATAATGCTGAGATAATCAGATTTTTGCAATCAGAATAACAGAGAAATATTCTGAAAAGATGAAAAGTTGTATGCAATGTTCATGGACCAAAAAAAAGCATATGATACGGTGGATAGAGAAGCCCTTTGGAATGTTCTTAGAATTTATGATATAGGAGTATATGTGTTGGAAGAAATTAAAGCTCTTAATATGGATGCAAGTGCATGTATGTACAGGATAGAGGGTAAACTTGGAGAGTTTTACTATGTATCTATATATATATATATATATATATATATATATATATATATATATATATATATATATATATATATATATATATATATATATGTACTTTTTTTTATGTAAGAGGATCACTGGTCAGGGGACACAAATAAGAGGAAAAAAAAAGTTATTCAATACATTCATGGATGGCTGTATGAGGGAGATAAAAACTAAAGTACATAGGAAATGTCAGTGCATAGACTGAAATGATCCTGCAAGCATTCAAGTCTGCTTTGTATAAATATTATGGTAACCTGAACAAACTTTAAAACTAAAATTTTTCAGCTAACTCAGCTTAGTGCACAAATTCCAACTTACATATATAATTTCATTCTTGAATTTTGAATTGTCAATAATGGTTGGCATGCCATTGCTGACCTGAGGCTGGTGAAATTTACCCAGCAATGCTTGATCAAAAACATCTGAAGTATGAAAAATTTAGGCTGATTCCGGAGACTGAAAGCACTGGACTTGAATCTAATTGATGTTCAACTGCTGCATCATGTCAAGACAAATTTTTCATGAACATAATGGTGCCGCTCCTGAAGCCTTATTAATAACATATCACTGGATATGATAAGAAGCCATTTTATGGTTACACACACACATCAGAACAGAGTTGAAATACATGGCAGTTTTTCAGTATCAGAGGAATTACACTCTGGAATTCACTTCCACAACACGTTTCAAATCTTGCAGTGACTTCTCCTAAAGCATCACCTTAGGCTCACCTTGGTGATCATTTTTAAGAATTTGTTAAGTATGTACATATATGTATTTACCTAGTTGTATTGTACAGGGCATGAGCCAAAGCTCATTTTGTCCTGTTTCCATATGCATATTTATCAAGTTTCTCTTTAAGTATGTGTAAAATGTTTGCCCCAATCACTTCTTCCTTCAAATCATTCTAGATTTCAACATTTCAATACAGAAAGCTGTATTTCTTCAAAACACTTGAACATCCACTCTTTATTTTCTTTCCATGCCCCTTCATCCATCTCTCTCCCTCCTCTATCTGTGATACCAAGTCATTTCTGTCTATTCTTTCTATATTGTCTACTAATTTGTACATTGTTATCAAGTCTCCTCTTTCTATTCTCTCTTGTACTGTTGATAATCCTATCTCCAAGTCTTTCTTCATAGCTTAAGTCTTTCAATTCTGATAGCATTTTACCATTTTTGTTGCTGTCCTTTACATTCTTTCCAGTTTCTGTACATCTTTTTTTCTAAGTTGAGCCCAAACTACTGCTGCACATTCCAATTTAGGACATATCATGCTTGTTATAATTTTCTTCATCATATTTTTATCTAAATAGTTAAACAAGACCCTAATGTTTCTTAAGCTGTATGTAGAGCTGAATATTCCATTTATGTGCCTTTCAGGTGATACGGTGTCCAGAATAATTTTTCCCAAATCTTTTTCTTTATTATTTTCATTATTATTCCTCCTCCCATTTTGTAATTCCATGAAGATCTCTTTTCACTTTTTCATATTTCCAACACATGGCATTTCCTGGCATTAAATTCTAGTTTCCATCTTTGGCTCCATGCATGTATCTTGTCAATATCCTTATGCAACTCCTTGCAGTCATTTTCATCCTTTATTATTTTCATTTTTTTTGCACCATCAGTGAACAGGTTTATATCATTTACATATATTTGAAGCAACAGTGTCAACGCAGATCCTTGCGGTACCCACTTGTCACTTTGCCCAACTTGAATTAGTGTCTCTGATTACTGTTCTCATTTCCCTCCCTTGTAAATAATCATCCATCCATCCATCTCAATGCTGTTTCCTTTAACCATCCTCTATTTTCTAACTACCACATAAGGCTTTTGTGGAGAACTTTATCAAATGATTTTTTGAGATCAAGGTATACTGCGTCAACCCATCCGTCCCTCTCTTGCACTCCATCTATTACTCTTGTATAAAAGCTCAGTAGATTTGTGACACTGGATCTTCCTTTCCTGGACCCAAATTGCTTTTCTGTAAATATCTTTTCATCTTCTAAATATTGCATCCATCTATCTTTAATTACTATTTCACAAAGCTTGCTTACAATACCTGTTTGTGACACTGGTCTATAATTTAATGCTTCCATTTTATTTCCCCCTTTGTATATTGGCACTATGTTAACTTTTTTTCACTCCCTTGGTACTTTTCCTCCTCTCAACAAACTGCTGATTATATCCCATATGGGTTCCTCCACATGTTCTCTGCATTCTTTCAATATCTATCCATTTACTTCATCTGGTCCTATAGCTTTTCTAACATCCAGCTATTCCAGCAGTTTTTTGTTTTCTTGTCTCTTTATTTGTATCTCCTGTATTTCCTCAATTTTATGGCACTTTCAGTGCCATAAAATTGGTTTCCCTTATAAATAAAGATTGAAAACTCTTATTAATTAGTTCACTCATCTCTTCAGTAGTTTCATAAATTCTTCCTTCCCTTTTTAACTTGTTTATGTCATTCCTATTTTCATTTTCCTGTTTATGTATCTGTAGACGAGCTAGGGTTCTTCCTTGTATTTTCTTACTATGTCACTTTCAAAATTTCTTTCTTTTTCTCATCTCATTATACTATATTCATTCATTACCTTTCTGTACTCTTCTCTAGTATTTCCATTCAGTTGTCTCATCATTTTCTTCCATGCCCTGTCGTTTTCTCTTTTTTGCTTCTATATACCTGGCATTATACCATTCATGCTTCCTGATTTTCACTTTATAACTTGGCACAAACTGTTACACCCCCTCTGTATACTTGCTCAAAAATATCCCATATTTTTGTTGCACTACTTTAGCTTCAAATAGCTCTTTCCAGTTCATTTTTCCATAAAATTTATTAAGTACTGCAGTTTGCCTTTGTATAGTTCCATCTCCCATTTCTGTATTTTTCTTTCCTGTGCAACACTTTTACCTCCTTTGGTACTATTTTTATTAACACATGATCGCTTTTTCCCATTGGACTCAAACAATATGTACTTGGTCTACTTTTCTGGAGTTTTTGTAAACACTAAGTCCAACTGTGATGGTTCTTCTTTTCCACTGCATCTTGTAGGTTCATTCACCCACTGTCTCATTGTATTCACCATCATGGTATGCATAAATTCTTCTCTCCATGACCCAACATTTTCTTTCACTTCCATCTCCTCCCAGTTAATTCCTTTAGTGTGGAAGTCACCTACAAAGAGCACTTTGTTACTTTTCCTTATTATTTCCTCTATGCTATTTCTTGTTTCTAGTTGCATAATTTTATATCTATTGGTCTCCCATGTATTAGTTTTTGGTGATATGTACATCACAGTAACTTTCCTTTTTTCAATTCCTTTGATCTTAATCACAACACTCAAAGTTTCTGACATTTCATCACTATATTCCACTTCCTCAGCAACAATATCTTCTTTTACCAATATCATCACTCCTCCTCCTCTTCCCTTTCCTCCTCTGTCTCTCCTCCATGAGGTATATCCTTCCTTTGTAAGTTTCAGCTTCATTTCCTCTTTTATAGTTTGGTTTCCTATAAACATACCACATCAGGTTTATTATTCTTTTGGTAGTCTTAAGTTCCAATACGCTCGACATAAAACTATCTATGTTTGTATACATATTCTTTAAACTTCTGTTTGGTGATCTTCCATGGCATTTTTGTGCCACCATTTCCCCACCTTCATGTCCATAACTTTCCAAATGAACCTCCTCATTCGTTCCTGTGTTCCCTCCTCATTTTTTGACTGGGTCTCTTCTCTCAATTCTTTCAGTTTACTTCTCTCTTCTTTGTTCATGTCTTTTTATCCAAATTTCCTTCATTCCTTTTACTTTTGACAATTTTCGTGTTCTTTGCAAGACATGTTCCACTGCTGTTTGTGACATGAATCTTTGTTTTCCACTGGTCTTGTTTAATCCTGTAAACCTCAATTTGTTTGACTATCCTTTTTCCTTCCTCCACCACTTATACTATAATTTCCTTAGCCTTTTCACTTCTCTCTCTCTCTCTCTCTCTCTAGCTATTTTCATGGGTATGTTCTTCTTGACCCTAAATACCACCATACACACCTTTGTCTGTACTGTGTCTCTCACAAGATTACTTTTTTTCCTTTATTATTTGAATCACTTGCTTTTCTATATCCTAATTGTGTTCCTGATGTTGTTGCCTTATTATCTCCTTCATATCCACCACCTTATTCTTTCTCTTCTTTCCAACTTTTAACTTCCTCTGTTACTAACTCTTCCACTTCTCCAACCCTAACTTCTCTTTCTTGTACAGCTTTCTTTAGCTCTTTGTTCTCTTCTTTAAGTTTCTTGATTTCTTCACAGTACTTCTTGTTTAGGTACACTATTTTTGCCGCCTTCTCTCTCAGTTTTTTGTTTTCTTTTACTTTTTCAATTTCCCTCTTCTTCATCTCTATTATATCAATGGATATCTTTTTTACATTGCCACCACCCACCTCTCTTCCTTCCACGCCTTTATCATCACTGCCAAGCTACGTATTTCTTCTCTTATTTTCACATTTTCTTCTTCAATTTTCCACATTCATTTAGTTGTATGTGCTACTCTGAGATCCTCTTCCTTAACTCCTTCAAAAACATTTGGGTTTGTGCCAGACACCATCTTCCCTGGTTGATGTCACTGCCAGTGTTTACTTCTGCACCACTCTCCCATTTCACCCTTTCAACCACTCCCCCGATTAACACTTCACCTTTCCCTGCATCCACACCTCACACAAGTCATTATGGAGAGAGGAGTTAAGTTTGGCCCCCCTGTACAACCAAAACCTAGGTAAATCCCTGGAGCAGTTTTTATATGTCCCATCAGCTGGTCAGTGTGTGTGTGTGTGTGTGTGTGTGTGTGTGTGTGTGTGTGTGTATTTACCTAGTTGTGGTTTATGGGAGGGGAGTAATCTCATAGTATCCTGTCTCTATATCTATCCAGTTTGGTCTTAAAAGCATGGACAGTTATGGCATAGACAACGTCTTCACTGAGTTCAGTCCACTTGTTCACACTTCTGTGATGAAAACTATATTTTTTTATGTCTCTTCTATCGTTAACTTTCTTCAACCTTTCACTGCGTCCCCTTGTACTCTGTGTGTCTAAAGTTATTAAACATTCTTTGTCCACATTTTCCATATCATTTATCATTCTATAGATGTTTATTAAATCACTTCTCTCTCTCCTATTTTCAAGGGTAAGAATTTCCAACATTCTTAATCTCTCTTCATAGGTCAACTTACTCAACTCCGGAACCATTTTAGTGACTGCTCTTTGTACTCTTTCTAATTTTATAATATTCCTCTTTATATGAGGAGACCACATCACTCCTGCATATTCCAATCTTGGTCTTATCATGGAAATCAACTTTTTTTATCATTCCTTCATCTATTTTTTTTTTTTTATGAAGGAAAGGACACTGGGCAAGGGCAACAAAAATCCAATAAAAAAAATATGCCCACTGAAATGCCAGTCCCATAAAAGGGTCAAAGCAGTGGTCAAAAATTGATGAATAAGTGTCTTGAAACCTCCCTCTTGAAGGAATTCAAGTCATAGGAAGGTGGAAATACAGAAGCAGGCAGGGAGTTCCAGAGTTTACCAGAAAAAGGGATGAATGATTGAGAATACTGGTTAACTCTTGCGTTAGAGAGGTGGACAGAATAGGGGTGAGAGAAAGAAGAAAGTCTTGTGCAGCGAGGCCGTGGGAGGAGGGGAGGCATGCAGTTAGCAAGATCAGAAGAGCAGTTAGCATGAAAATAGCGGTAAAAGACAGCTAGATATGCAACATTGCAGAGGTGAGAGAGAGGCTGAAGACAGTCAGTTAGAGGAGAGGAGTTGATGAGATGAAAAAGCTTTTGATTCCACCATGTCTAGAAGAGCAGTATGAGTGGAACCCTCCCAGACATGTGAAGCATACTCCATACATGGATGGATAAGGCCCTTGTACAGAGTTAGCAGCTGGGGGGGGTGAGAAAAACTGGTGGAGACATCTCAGAATGCCTAACTTCATAGAAGCTGTTTTAGCTAGAGATGAGATGTGAAGTTTCCAGTTCAGATTATAAATAAAGGACAGGCCGAGGATGTTCAGTGTAGAAGAGGGGGACAGTTGAGTGTCATTGAAGAAGAGGGGATAGTTGTCTGAAAAGTTGTGTCGAGTTGATAGATGGAGGAATTGAGTTTTTGAGGCATTGAACAATACCATGTTTGCTCTGCCCCAATCAGAAATTTTAGAAAGATCAAAAGTCAAGCGTTCTGTGGTTTCCCTGCGTGAAATGTTTAGCTCCTGAAGGGTTAGACGTCTATGAAAAGACGTGGAAAAGTGCAGGGTGGTATCATCAATGTAAGAATGGATAGGACAAGAAGTTTGGTTGAGAATGCCATTCTTATTCTTTTTAACAAATTCATCATCTCTCTAGTAATTTTATCAATGTGTCTGTCTGGAGTCAAAATTTCAGTACATGTTACTCTCAAATCCACTTCATCTTTTAATTTCTGTAACTTCACACCATCCATCTCATAATGATATTATATTCTTTTCTTACTCTTACAAAACTCCATTATACTTTACATGATACCAAGCCTAAGAAACAAATCATATGAAGAGCGTCTTAAAGAATTAAATCTATTCCCATTAACATAAAGAAGACTAAGAGGTGACTTAATACAGGTGTTTAAAATCATCAAAGGCATTGATAACATGGACTGCAGTAAATATTTCACAATAGACTTTTCAAATTACTTGCGAGGAAATGGTTGCAAAATTGTTGGGAAATCCTTCAACTCTCACAAATTAAAAAATAATTTTTTCCATCAAGTAGTAAATCTATGGAATAGGCTTCCTAAAGATGTGATAGACTACAACACCATTTAGACTTTTTAAACATCATCTTGATCAGTATTTTGCCTACAACCTGTGGCTAACAGCGTTTGTTTGTTAGTGATTAACTTCCTTGCCTTCAGGAAATGGGGGCACCTCATTTCATCTATTTTCTTTCTTTCCTATAAAATTTCCTTTGCATTTTTTCTTCTCTAACCCCGTAAGGTATTTTTCAACCTGTTTTCCTGTATGGCTTATGCCGTAGGAAAAGGAGGGTGGGGAGAGAGCCTTCTGCTTTCCTGTCCTTTTCTTCTACTATCATCTTAGTAGTCCTAGGTCAATCACCTCATGAGGACCGCAAGGTCTGTTGTAGCGTGTTTTTCTATGTAACTCTATATAACATGTATATACCACAACTCAATTTAATTTTGAAGTAGTAAGTATCTGACATGTGTGGCAGCACTGCAGGCTGGAAAATCCCCAGAAAGGACAACACCCAGATGCTCCAGATAAAATGGAATAGCTTAACCAGTGAGGACTCTGTCCATCCAGGATCACACAAGGACACTAACATGAATGAACATAACCTAATCCTACAGGTTTGCTAATCCAATGACATTTCTAATATTCTAACCAAATCCTACAAATTCCTATCCCTAACCTAACCCTGAAGGGCTACTAACCCTAATTCTAACCCTAAACAATTCCTAACCTTACCATACTCATGCAGGGTTACTAACCACAAACCTTACTGAGTCAGCTATCAAAAAGCAGCTCATAATCATCATAATTCTATCTCTGTGTCTAAGAACAATAAAATCTGCATGTTTCTCCTGAACTAAGGCACTTTCTTCCATCATATAAAAGGTATAAAACAAAAGGAAGAATCCCATGTTTTACAAACATCTCTGCAGCTCCCTGGTTACCCTTATAGCAGGATTCAATGATATGGTATGGGATCCCCTTGTATGATCCATACACTGATGCTTGATGTAGAAGTAATTTTAAAACTAAGCTCCTGCCCCTCATGAGTCATACAAAAAGCAGAAACGCAGTCTGATTGGCTATGCCACTAGACATCCCAGGCTTCTTTCATTGTAACTGGTTCACTTACAGCATATTACTGAAGAAGACTGATAGAGAGCAGTACAATAGGCAGAGCTGTGCTCAGTAAACATGGCACAAGATGGCAGACATAAGCTACAGTTTGACATGTTAGAGTATTTTCTACATTATTATGAAAGAAGCATTTGCAGTGATACATACCTATGTACACTACAACACTGTATTGTGAACACTGAAAGTTTGTGGTAACATGCCATATAAATGTAAAAGTCAAAAACTTATTCATTTTTTAATGGAATTTGCAAAATTCTCAATTGTGTTCACTTATTGCAGTTATCAATCAAATAAGCATCCTTATTGAAACTGAAGTCTGCACTTTACTTGAAGTGATTTTCTTCTGTCTACAAGGTAATGAGTTATTGGACAATATTTACTTTCATTCACTGATCAGGCCAAGTAATAGCCATTCTTTCACTTTTAGAATATTCACAATATAGGTGTAGGGCACATTATGGTCATTATCACTGGAAAGGTTCTTTCATAATCCAATTAGAAATACTCAACCATGTCTAGCTGTAGCTTATCTCCACTATCTTGCAGAATATTTACCTAACAGTGCTGCCCTCTGTCAATTTTCATTTAGAAACATGTTCTTAGTGAATCAACTGCAATGAAAGAAGCTCATGACATCACTGAATTTTCACATTTTGTGAGACTGATGAGGGATAAGAGCTTAGTTTATAACATGGAGGAGAGGAGGATAGGAGCTCAGTTTTAAAGTAGCAGTCATTGGTTGCTAAACTACACCCACCTCACTCTGATCTCCTGTCACCAAGGCCACATAGACCCACCATACCTCACAGGCTGAAGGAGAGTAATAATGATTATGAACTGAAGCTTAGTATATATATATAATCCTCATCCTATACAATTAGTAATCACACAATTGGTTTAGGATACATTTGATTAGGTTAGTGCCCTTGTGGGAAGATTGTCCCTCATGACTAGGTTACATCAACTTAAGTTACATTTGGTAGTAATTTAGAAAATTGTCACAAAATGATGGAAAAATATTTCTTTTGGTAGATTTCAGTGCATTTTAATGAATCTACCAATCATGTAGATTGGAAATAAGTTTCTTCCTAATTTTCATCCTTCTTTCTCCCTCCTTGGAAACTGATGATTTACAACAAAATGAGTAACAAATAAATACAAAACACACTAAAATTGATCAGAAAAAAATACTTGTCCTCACAGATAACACACACATAGTTGCTGTTCACAACTGCATACTTTCATCTCTCATCATAGAATGTTCCACTGGTCTCACACCACAGGACTCTTAGGTGTTAACAAACCAAATTTAACTAAATCTAAGCACTGCTGGCAGTGCTTGTTTCTGTACATTCCCCTTTGCTAATAATAATAAAAAAAAAATATCAGTGCTACACTTACACTTAGGGTTCTACCATATCCTCCAATACACTCATCTCTTACTTAAAAAAAAAATACATTTTTTGTTTTATTGATTTGGTTTTGGAGTCTTCCATTATTGCTTTCTTTGGTTGAATAAATTTGCAGGCCACAACCCTTTCATTCCTTTCATATTGCACAAAAAAATATTAATAATAATAAAAATAATACCAAGAGCTAGACTCAGTGGAGGAATACATCATCATGCAACAATGGACTAAAGAGGGAAGCGTTGGTGTCTCAGTTGTACACCATTTTGGATTACTACTTATCATTTGCTCTCTCATTTGAGTTGCTTTTTTGGAACTTTTTACCCATCATTACAGCTCCCAAGCATAAGGCAGACTCATCTGATGCCAATACATCTAAGAAAAGGAAAGCAACCACCATGGAAATTAAATTAAACATAGTGAAACTAGCACAAACGGGAGAACTGGCAATGAACTTTGGCAAAGTATACAGCCTAAACTGGTCAATTGCCACTACAATTATCAAGGATAGGCTGGTTCTGACCACTGAAAATCAGTTTACGATGTCAGCATAGGGACAGAACGGAACAGAAACTCTAGGACCCCCCAGTATACCCATTTGGTTAGGTTAGTGTCCTTGGTATTTGGGGTGGTGAAGGCACTCCAGTTAGATCAGCTAAGGTTAGGTTATGTTCAATTAGATTAATGTCTTTGTGGGGGGCTTGTGTGTTTGGTAAACCAATAAATAAATAAGCACAGTTTAAGCTCAGGATAGTGTTGACAAAATATTCCACACAGTCAGCTCTAATCAAAGAACTAGAACTACAAGGGGTATATTGTCCAAAACTACAGTACTATCATGAGAATTACCAATATGAAAAACACCGAATGACAGGTAAAAAGATTGTCAGTAGTTATTAAGAGGTATACCTATTTCACTGTGGCACTTCTTACCTGTCTCAACTAGATCCTTTATTTCAGTGAGTGAGCCTTCCATAACCTGAATTTCATGTGCTTTATATTTCTGTCCTAAATCATGCCAAGACTGGTCTTCAATAAGCCAAAAATTCTTCCACCAATAGAGTCAAAATCTTTCTAGATTGAACTCCCCTCATGACTTCTGGCACCTAGTCCAAAATATCTCCAACACATTTTCTTCCTCATTCTTCTCTCTCTTGTTTCAACCTGATGGCAATACTGCTATCTCATTTATCTATAAAGCTGAACTTTTTGCTCAATCCTTTCCTAAAAACTCTACCTTGGATGATTCAGAGGTTGTTCCTCCCTATCCTCCACCATCTGACTATTTCATGCCTCTTATGAGGCATGAAATGTAATGATGCTTTTCATGCCCTTCCTGGCTTTAACTTTCAAGACTTACAGACTTGATGGGACCCTCCTATTGTTCTCCAAACTGTACCTCAAACTACTGCCCTATTGCTTTAATTTCCTTTTTTTTTTCTAAAGTTTTTTAACCTATCCTCAACAGGAAGATTTTTAAACACTACTTCACAACATTATATCTGATTGTTAGTATGGGTTCCTTCATGGTTGCTCTGCTAGTGATCTTTTGGCTTTCCTTACTGAGTCTTAGTCATCCTTTTCTAGGAACTTTGGTAAAACTTTCACTGTTCTACTATACATAACAAAAGCATATGATAGTCTGACACAAAGCTTTAATTTCCAAACTACCCTCCTATAGCTTCTATCCCTCTCTCTGTAACTTCATTTCAAGTTTCCTTTTTTGACTGTTCTGTTGCTGATGTTCTCCTAAGTCTATTAACAGTTATGTTCCTCAGGGTTCTGTCCTATCACCTCTATTTCTATTATTTATCAATGATCTTATAAGCCAAACTTCTTGTCCTATCCACTCCTACACTAATGATACCACTATGCACTTTTCCATGTCTTTTCACAGATTTCCAACCCTTTGGGAATTATACAGCTCATGTAGGGAAGCCACAGAATGCCTGACTTCTAATCTTTTAAAAATTTTTGATAGGGCAGAACAAATTTAAGGTTGTTCAACACCTCAAAACTCAATTCCTCTCTCTATCAACTCCAGCACAATCTTCCAGATAACTATCCTTCTTCTTCAATGACACTGAACTGTCCCCCTTCTTCTACAATGAGTATCTTTACTAATAACCTTTAACAGGAAACTTTACATCTCATCTCTAGCTAAAACAACTTCAATGAAGTTAGGTGTTCTGAGTCATCTTCAATAGTTTTTCTCAGCCCTCCAGCTCTTAACACTGTAGAGGGGGCCTTATCTGTCCATATATGATGGGCTGCTCTCATACTGCTCTGCTAAACAGGATGGAATCAAAAGCATTTTCTCTTATCAACTCCTTTCCTATAATCAGGTGCCTTCAGTCTCTCCCATCACTGTAATGCTGCTCCTCTTGCTAACTTCTTAAACGATTTTCATGCTTAATACTCTTCTGATCTTACTAACTGCATTCCTCTCCTCCTCACATGGCCTCTCTGGACGAGACTTTCTACTTTCTCTCACCTCTATTTTGTCCGCCTCCCTAATGCAAGAGTAAACAAGTACTCAAAATCTTTCACCCCTATTCTAGAAAACTCTGGAACTCACTGCCTTCTTTTGTATTTCTCCTTTCTTATAGCTTCATTTTTTTCTAGACAGAGGTCTCAAGACACTTCTCTAATTTTTGCAAAACCTTTTGGCTCTTCTTTAGGGACTGGCACCTTAGTGTGCCTTTTATATATATATATATATATATATATATATATATATATATATATATATATATATATATATATATATATATATATATATATATATATATATACCTAAGATTATACAGGTACTCTCCACTATGCATTTGGGTTAGGTTCCTGAAAACGCAATCATATATTGAACAATTGTATAGCAAAGTAAAGAATGAATAGGAAAAATAGGGATGCACTCCAAGACCTGTATATATATGTGCCCTAATTGTCCCTAAAACACATAAAAACCATGAAATATCATAAGTAAATACAGTTATTGCCTAAAATAATAAAACACATTACATAAATAAAACAAACACAAGAATAAAGCAATAAAATAAAAATGTTTGCACTTTCTCTCACCATAGTGAGAGTAGGTGTAGTGGTCATCTTCACCATCAGTGTAGTGCAGGCTTCACCTACTTTCCTGATGCTGGCAGCATTCTTGAGGATGGTGGAGACAGATGAGTAGACCACACCAATCAAGCATGCAATAGCATTCACCCACTTCTCCTCAAGCATGCCGCCTCAGAGTCGCCAATTTCAGCTCAAGATTGATGCTTCTCCTCACTCTCTTGGCCTTGGTAGAGCAGTCAGTGGAGCCAGCAGGGCATTTGGAAGCCATGGTTGACAATATAAAGTCACTGATGTTGTATATCAATGGCAAATCCTGGGGACTTCCAAACACAACATGAATATAATGAAAGCACTGGAAACACTGGCCACTGGAGCATCATGGCACTATGATCATTCATCCAAACAAATGCTGCTACTCTTGTGTGCAGAGGGTGAATGTGCACTTGAACAATCATAAAAGCGTAGCATAACCAATTGTAGAGCAGGCAAGGGATAGTAAAGAATAATGATTGTAAAAGCAAATTATCATATAACAGTAAATTGCATAACAGGAAGGACCTCTCCATATATATATATATATATATATATATATATATATATATATATATATATATATATATATATATATATATATATATATATATATATATATATATATATATATATATATATATATATATATATATATATATATATATATATATATATATATATATATATATATATATATATATATATATATATATATATATATATATATATATATATATATATATATATATATATATATATATATATATATATATATATATATATATATATATATATATATATATATATATATATATATCTGTCAGACCTTTCCTCCCCTCCACACCACTCCACTTCCTCCCTATCTTCCCACTCCCTCCCCTCCCCCCATTTGTCCAAGCGATGGATGTTTTTAAGAGAATACTTAAATTTAAACCAAGATCTACCACACCCACCGACCTTCCTATAAAAATTTACAAGGAGTTTGCTGTAGAGCTAGCAACACCACTATGCCCCATGATAAATGCCTGTCTCTCTCCCAACACTCTTACATTGAGTAACTGGACTTACAGTCCAGCCACTCAATGACCTCAGGCCAGTCTCTATCACCCCCATCCCTAGCCTTATTTGTGAAGATTTTGTGTACACCAAAATTTGTGATACCATGGATATCAGAGAGTTTGGAAATATTAAAGCCACCTCCACCTCCCATTACCTGACCAGCTTCCTTGAATTCATCCACAGCCACCTAGACAAGCAAAACACCTCTCTAGCTGTTGCTTTTGTGGACTTCAAAAAAGCCTTTGATCTTGTTGATCACACTGTTGTCATAAGCAAGGCAATAAGTCTAGGTCTCCCTCCTAACCTGGTAGCATGACTAGCTGACTTCCTCACAGGGAGGCGTCAGGCTGTTCACTATCAGGGCTCTGTCTCTAATCTCCAACAGCTGACATGTGGGGTCCCCCAGGGGACCAAGATGGGTCCACCATGCTTCCTCCTCCTCATTAATGACACCCTCACTGACACCCCCCCATCGCTGGAAGTATGTGGACGACTGCACCGTGGGCATCCCAGTCTCCAACAAGAACCCGGACTACTTGCCACTGCAAGCAATTCTGGAGCAACTGCAGACGTGGACGGATAGCAGGATGACCATCAACCACAACAAAACTGTGGTGATGCATTTCTGTACCTCCTCTGTACCAGTGCCCCCTCCCCAGCTCACAGTGGGCCCTCACCCCCTCCAAGTGATCCAATGTGCCAAGCTTCTCAGAGTCACGGTGGACGACCAGCTGACCTGGAAGCAGCATGTCACCAGCACTGTAAGATCCGCTACCTACAGGCTGTACATGCTGCACAGACTCAGGTCACTGGGGACACCGACAGACGAGTTAAGGGGGGTGTACCTCATCCTCCCCAAACTCACGTATGCCTCCCCAGCGTGGTCCTCCTCCCTCACACACACACTCAACAGCTCCAGCAGGAGAGTGTGCAGAAAAGGGCACGCAGGGTCATCCTTGGCCCCACCTATGATGAAGCCCTGACCACCCTGAGTCTGTCCAGACTATCCACCAGGTACCGAGAGGCTCTGGAGAAGTTTGGAAGGGGGCTGCTGCATCATCCACATCTCAGGCACATGCTGCCGCCTGACATGCCTCGCCCGGTCTGTGCCACCAGACACCACAACAAGATAATGCCCCTATAGGTGCCACACACAGACCAGTACAGACTCAGCGTGATTCCCACCATGGTGCGAGCCATCAATCAATGGTATTTCCCTTCTAGATTAGACTTAGCTTTAGGACTAATGTTAAGTATTTCCCCACCCCATCTGTACATTTTCAGTTTGTTAACTGCCTGAAGAACAAAACTGCTTATTATTATTATTATTATATATATATATATATATATATATATATATATATATATATATATATATATATATATATATATATATATATATATATATATATATATATATATATCAGTTTTTCACAACTTAATCTGTGTTAATCTTTTCATTTTCTTTTTGTTTCCAGTCAGAGCAGCAATTTGACACCAATACCCCTGAAAGACCAAAAGTTATAGTACAGTATAGAATATAATTCTAGCCAGCCCCCAAAATATAAGTACAGTGATTTATTGAAGGTAAACTGCTTTTGGGGGAGTGAGAAGCTTTGCCCAAGTCACATGTAGATTATGTCTGTTACCCACTCTCACATCTAGCCCACATGTAAATTCAGACCATGAGAGGGCGCCAGCATCTACGTCCGAGCCTCTGTGAGCCGAGAGAGAGGACTTGAGTTAGTTGGTAGTCTGTATCTGAATGAGACCTCTGTTTGTTGAGAGCTGGTTAAAGTAAACTTTACTTTTTATGAGCTATATGAATGATTGTAAATGGGGACTGAATATTAGTTAAATACCATAAGGTTGTATTATCATTGCTCATGCCATTTACAGAGGCCAGAAAGACCACTCTAAATCCCCACATCTGAGATTGCAAAGATGAATGCCGCTCATGATTTCTGCATTCTTTTGTCTGTCTTGTGTCTGTTCTCCAGGTAAACTGACTGTCTCCTGGAAGTGTTTTTGTGTTTAGTCAATCTGACTCTCTTATCTAGTGTCTTCTTTACTTATATGTGACTGGCCTTCTGAGCTGTCTCACTTGTTTTGTGGCTGGAGGATATTCTTTGTTTTGCATCATTTCAAGCTCAGCAGTCTCTTTTCTTTCTGGACACATCAATTTGTAGGGGACAAGGTTGGTCTTCCAAGAGTTTTGAGATGAGCTGAAGTCAGATCTGAGTGCTGTAATATTCTGGAGGACAGCAGGTGGCTGTTGTCCTATGGGCGGGTGTCCCTAGTACTCGTATATTATATGTTGCATCAGTTTTGCCTGTTTTTTTGCTAGAACACAACTGTTGGATGTTTTTCAGCTCTGGAGGGTGAGTCTTTTTTTGGATTTATATTTTCTCTGTGTTGTAAGGCAGGGGTAGCCCAGACTCATAAGTTTTGCCCCACATTAGGCTATAGGAAGTAGCCTACGGGAAGCTGACCCAAGCCAAGCCACAGAGAGGGGCTGGGTAATGTTGGAACAGAACTGGCGCCTGTTGTCAAGAGTGTCTGTGAGACCATAACAATATATACAGTGCATACAAATGAAATGGAAATGCAAATGAAATGGAAATGCTGTGGTGCTTCCAGTTTCATTGCAAATTTTACCATGTCAGCTTTTGCAATCATGTGTGTGGCAGCACTATACAACAAAGCAGGGATTACTGTAAGTTTTCATGAGAAATGGCAACACACCAGTAGCCATTAGGCTGTCATAGATAAAGGTAAATGGAATTACATATGTGAATGAGAAAGAGTGAGAAAC